>NW_018127958.1:1310275-1310610 GCF_001952655.1 Monopterus albus
GCACTCCACATACAATGTCCAGATCACTCGACTGATATTCACCCAACTTCACAAATTGCCGCCTCTGTGTCAAATAACTACTAATCCAATTCAGAGCCACTCCTCTGATCCCATATTTTTCTAACTTACACATTAATAATTCATGATTGATTGTGTCAAAATTTTAAAATAAAATGCAAACAATTCCAGTGTACTAAAAGTTCTGCCGAATGAGTAATGCCACTATCACTGCAACTCAGATGTTTGAGAAACATCAGGACAACTCAAAGGGTTGCATGAACGCTCTGAATAGTCAGATTATTCCTACAGATACGTCGACTGTAACGACTGTAACT
>NW_018127958.1:1312142-1317791 GCF_001952655.1 Monopterus albus
CCGGGCATGTCCCACCGAGAGGAGGCCCCGGGGAAGACCCAGGACACGCTGGAGGGACTATGTCTCTCGGCTGGCCTGGGAACGCCTTGGCATTCCCCCGGAGGAGCTGGAGGAAGTGTCTGGAGAGAGGGAAGTCTGGGCATTTGTGCTTAGACTGCTGCCCCCGCGACCCGGTCCTGGATAAGCGGAGGAAAATGGATGGATCTGCAGCCTGCTAAATGTAAATATAATTGAGTGACTGGGGAGGGTGTTTGAGATCTCTGCAGGAGTGCTACTGTCATTTCACTTTGTATTTACTGTACTTTATATGCATTTGTTTTGCTTCTTGAAAGTGGGATATCACAATAATATTTTTAAAGCTTTACTTGAGTAGTATGTATTTCCTTATGATGTTTCAGAATAAAAATTGTCTATATGAGTAAGAAAAAAAATTTAATATTGGCTTCAATGTGATGATATCAGGAGTAGGAGAAAAATCTATTATGTGCCATAAAGAGAAAACTGGCTAATTTCTGTGCTATAATTATAACTGCCAGCAACTGCATTGAATCCAGCTGCAGTTAAGGAAAGCCTTAAATGTCTGAATAATGATAGCCTTTCATTACCTTGTCTTGAAATCATTTCAAGCAGCATAGTTTTCCACCCAGACCTGTGAAGATAAATGCATGTACAGCATTAGTGGTTCTGTTTTAGCAGTGCTTCACATCAATGACATATCATATTAGAAATATTTCTTCAATTGATCTCATTTCTTTTTGCCAGTAACACAAAACAAACTAAATTAATAGTAGTAATAGAATGGCAATTGCTTTAGAGATAAGCATCCATTACGAAATGTCAGAAAAAGCTGCACCAAGCAATGCTGAACACGTTCCAATGGTTTCCAAGACTCAATCGGTCAAGTCACAGATGAAGATGATCAAAAGCTACCACTCAAACAGCTGATGCCAGATTATGGGACAGATTGGGGTAGGATGTGGGGGGATAAGAGGAGATCTACTGAGGTCAGACGAAATGAGGTGTACTCATTAGATATTAATGTAAGATCTTTTAGCGGTTTCTCATTCAGTTTGATGTATTTATAGGAATTAGCCTCTTGTTTAGATTGTGATCCATATCGACCCAGCACATGCATTGCCAAGAGTGGTAATCAGGCTTCTGCATGCATGAGCGCATGTGCGGGCGCACACAGATACATTAACATGGCATACATACACATTGACCACTGCTGACCATTTGCCATTGGCCTTGGTAAATGAATTATTACATCCAGCAGTGTCTGTGTTTCATGGCATCAAAAGGTTTGTAGGAGTTTGAGAATGCTGACACCTCAGACATCATCTCAGTATACACTTACTCTCATGTACAAGCAGACATGGTACCCAGGAATGTGCAGACTACATAGCAGTTGCTTTTTGCATTCAGGCATGCAGTAGAGCTGTTGTGCTTGAAATTCTCAGCAAGGCTTTGTTCAAACTTAGCTGGACCTAGGTGAGTACAGCCAGAATTCATGTGATATCCTACATCAAGTGAGCCAGACACACTCTTATTCTTGTCTGTGGAGGATGAGCAGTCCTTGGATTTCCATGTTGGTCCAATTTCCAGCCTTTCTACATTAGCTCACACTGCTCTAACGTATCGCCTCTTTACCCTTTCAAAATAAACTTTGTACTAGCTAATGATGTTCTTTTTATCCTTATGCCCAAATTTCACTTCAGAGGGGGAGAAAGAGAGAGGACACAGCCATGGTCAAGCTAATTATAGAGTGAATGAAGAGAAGGAGTGGTATTAGGCAGAATAAAGCAATGAATCAGAGAAAATGTGTACTGCCATCATCTTTACAGGGTCCTTACTGTCAGTTTGACCACTTCACTTTAGACGTAGCCAGTTAGAACATAGCCAGCTATTTGACTAGATCTGATCAGCTACTGTACGCGACTCAGGGCTTTGTGACACCTAGACATGAAACAGCTGGCAATTTCCTGGCTAGAGGTGTATGTCTGAAAGGGACTACAGATGCATGCGCACACAGTGACTTGCAGTACTGTAGGTGTGTACAGTGTGTGAGGTTTTATAGCAAAGCCAGGGAGGTGTAGACTTCACTTGGTCAGTGTTGGTCCCTGGTGAGAAGAGCCAAAAGAAAATGCCAAAAGTTTCCAGTTCAGAATAATGGGCTCTATTCTTTGCTTGCGCATGTGGGCTGGTATTACTTATTTGTAGGGAACACTGTGGGGACTTGATGTTTTTATGGGGACAAAAAGCAAGTCCCCAAAATGTAAATCATTACATTTTAGAGTGGTGACATGCTTTAAAGTTAGGGTAAGAGTAAAGGTCCGGCAAGTAGTGGTTATGGCTTAGTGTTATATGAAGTTAGGAGATTAATGTAAGTGTGTTTCCAAACCTGTGGTTTGTTTGCACCTGTCTGAATCAGTATCCCGGTGTAAACTTGGTTTCTTTTCACACACAGAAATGAATGCATGGCTCTAAAATTTTATTCGGTGAAGAGGAAATATTTTGCACAACAAGTCAGTGAAGTCAGGAGGTTTGATAGTGATGATGGAGTGATGTTAAAATGTTTTTGTTTCACAGAGCAGTTTCTTTTATTTAATTTCTCCACAGCAATTAATGAGGCAAAATGAAGATATGGAAGCGTTTCCCTAATAATGGATGTGAAGCAAAGAATATATTATAGCAACGACACATAAACATACAAATGCACACCTACGGACTTCACAGAAACACACATTTCTCTATGGTCTTTATGTTTTGTCTGGTACACTTGTCGATTAAAAACAAAAGACCAGACCAGGCTAGACTGATTTCCCCTGCTTCTGTTAGGAAGGAACACACACAAATGCATACACACACTCACAGTGGCCCTGATTCTGGTCTAACAAAGGGTCCAGCAGCAACAAGCAAACACCAGAAAATAGATTTCACTTGTTGTTTCTCAGTATCAGGAGACCTTTTCTCTGGAAACAAGACACACACAACCACAGACATACACTCGCACATATACAGAAAGGTATTCACTGGCATACAAAAAAAACACACAGGCAGAAACAACAGATGTGCATTCAGGAAATGAAAAGCATGCAGCCAGGGTGGATAAGTACTGTAAGTGAGTGAGAGAAGGGAGGTGGGGGAGCTGCTGAGCAAGTAGATAATAGGTATATACAAGTATCTATGTGTGTACAGAATGCCAGGAGGCATGTATAGGCACAAGCATGCCAACATTAATGTGTATCTTGTGCACATGGCCAGTGTTATGTCTCTGTGTGTGTGTGTGTGTGAGACAGAGGAGACCGCAGGGGTATTTGTTGACCAGCTGTAGTAAAGTGATTGGCTTGTTCTTGAATGACAGCAGTGCCTGGTGTTCCAAATGCCCAGCAACAAGACTGGCTGGCTCTCAGCTTCCCTCATTATTAGTTTCCCAAGTAATTTTTTTTTTTCTTTTCCTCCTCTGATCTCATGGACTGGTAAAAATCATATGACAGCTCTGGGATGTTCTGAATCTCACCTAAGGTTTTCTTTAATAACTTTGCTTATTCAAACTTTTGATGGTTGGTGTTTAATATATTTAAATTATATGGACATCCTCACAGGAGTACAAAAAACTGAGTAAATATTTTTACTAAGAATTCCCAAATGCACCAATTGTTGTTTGGTTTTGATGGAATACCACAATAAAGTACATTGCAAAAGTTCTTTGATGCACTTCACATGTACATATCAGTTTTAAACGTTCCAGGTTTTAACTGGAGAGAAACACAAAAATCCACACATGCATTTTTGTACACACACACACACATACACACAATGACTTAAACCTGAGAGTTGCCTCAGGCACTTTGTGGCCTTTGTTGCCTTAAATTACCTCAGTTCTTGATTAAACAAAACGTCAAAGTGCCTAAGCTCTTAACTTGTTAACACTTATACACGCACACACACATACATTCTAATATAAATGGTCACACATACACATTATATGCAGTGACATACACACATGCACAAATTCCCAATTACTCATTGGTTTGCTGGTTAATGATTTGACTTTGGAGGAGAGGGAATTAAATGGTTGACTAGGCAGACTTCTGCGAGGTGTTCAGCATCCACAAATTTTTCCTCTTCATCCTGCTCCTCCTCCTCTCTTCCCTATCCTACCTTCTGCCCTCCACTCTGCATAGTAATGCCTTTGAATTGAGCTGTTCATTCATCCAGGCACAGATAAGTGCTGAATAGCGGGATGAACACAATAGAGAAATAAAAGAAAGAAGCTGGAAAGTGGAGATGCAGGATGAAGGATTTTGGTGGAGATGATAAAATGGTTTTGGTCCCAGTCTTTTTTTTTCTCACTCTCTCTTTCTCTTATATTTTGACAAGAGCAAGGAGAGAAAAGTTTCAGCTGGATAAAAAGAAGTAAAGTCTTCTGCATGCAGTCAGCCAATCCTCAGTGGTCTTTCGTTTTTTTTATTATTTAATTTCCAACTATAAAATGAGTGTAAGGATGGTATCAAGCTTTAACACTGTAGAAAGTTTCAAAGAGCAAGGTGGTTTCAGGCGGTTATGTCTGCACATATGGATATGTGCTTCTACTGTATGTGTACATGCAAAATGATACTGTGCATTTGCGATTTTTTTGTGCTTCAAACTCTGAGCCATCACCACAGGCATTTTAGAAGCAGAATAGTGAAGGACAAATGTGAAAAAAGAAAGTAAAGGACAAGAAGAAGTACTGAGAAAATCTGACAGTAAAAGAAAAGAGAAAGATGTTAGAAAAGATTAGAAATGTACAAAAAAGAAAAACTCCACAAGGGAGTGCTAGCCTCAGTCATTAAAGGGGTATTTCAGGTTTTAACCTGTGCTTCTTTATTCAATTGCTTGTTTTATGTGATGGCATGCAGTTTGAAGAGATGGTACATATACAGTGGGTACGGAAAGTATTCAGACCCCATTAAATTTATCACTCTTTGTTATATTGCAGCCATATGCTAAAATCATTTAAGTTCATTTTTTTCCTCATTAATGTACACACAGCACCCCATATTGACAGAAAAACACAGAATTTTTGACATTTTTGCAGATTTATTAAAAAAGAAAAACTGAAATATCACATGGTCATAAGTATTCAGACCCTTTGCTGTGACACTCATATATTTAACTTAGGTGCTGTCCATTTCTTCTGATCATCCCTGAGATGGTTCTACACCTTCATTTGAGTCCAACTGTGTTTGATTATACTGATTGGATGTGATTAGGAAAACCACACACCTGTCTATATAAGACCCTACAGCTCACAGTGCATGTCAGAGCAAATGAGAATCATGAGGTCAAAGGAACTGCCTGAAGAGCTCAGACAGAATTGTGGCAAGGCACAGATCTGGCCAAGGTTACAAAAAAATTTCTGCTGCACTTAAGGTTCCTAAGAGCACAGGGCCCTCCATAATCCTTTAATGGAAGACGTTTGGGACGACCAGAACCCTTCCTAGAGCTGGCCGTCCGGCCAAACTGAACTATCGGGGGAGAAGAGCCTTGGTGAGAGAGGTACAGAAGAACCCAAAGATGACTGTAGCTGAGCTCCAGAGATGCAGTCAGGAGATGGGAGAAAGTTGTAGAAAGTCAACCATCACTGCAGCCCCCCACCAGTCG
>NW_018127958.1:1318150-1378056 GCF_001952655.1 Monopterus albus
CCCATTGAGCATCTCTGGAGAGACCTGAAAATGGCTGTCCACCAAAGTTTACCATCCAACCTTACAGAACTGGAGAGGATCTGCAAGGAGGAATGGCAGAGGATCCCCAAATGCAGGTGTGAACTTGTTGCATCATTCCCAAAAAGACTCATGGCTGTATTAGCTCAAAAGGGTGCTTCTACTAAATACTGAGCAAAGGGTCTGAATACTTATGACCATGTGATATTTCAGTTTTTCTTTTTTAATAAATCTGCAAAAATGTCAAAAATTCTGTGTTTTTCTGTCAATATGGGGTGCTGTGTGTACATTAATGAGGAAAAAAATGAACTTAAATGATTTTAGCATATGGCTGCAATATAACAAAGAGTGAAAAATTTAAGGGGGTCTGAATACTTTCCGTACCCACTGTAGCAATAGCAGGAATTCTCTAAAGTAGGGATATATGTTTTTGTAACTATGCCTTACTTTGTTGTCTTTTTTGGTTAATACATATTTTTCAAAATACTGTGTGCAAGTAACTGCAAGTGAAGTGAATGTCTGATATAATTTTGTGTAAATGTTTATGTCGTTAAATCAGTTGTCAGTCTTTGGACAGGTTAAACAGTGTTTTCCTACACTTGAGTTAAATTGTACTTGATCTCATAGAGATGCATTGACTTAGAAAGGGTTCACCACCACTGGGTGTATTTATTGACACTTCACTTGCTATTAAAAGTATCCACAACTTATGCAGGAAAAGGTAAAAAAAACAAAACAACTCCCACATAAACACTTTATCCTGGTCATGCATTTTAACATTAACTAGAAATGTAATGCAGTGTATTTGCAACCCTGTCACTCAAAAACATACAGTAGCAGTCCCTGAGCAGGTCACAGGACCTGTGCACTTGTAGGGAAGCAGGACACTAATAAAAAGGTTTGCATATGTTTATCCACTCTGTTAACCTTTCTTGCATAGATAACAACTAAAATAAAAGTGAGGGAAAGGTACAGAGGAGATAGTCACTGTTCATTTCATGTCACTCCCTTGCTATAGCAGAAGTTAGGTAGCTCTGAGCTTAGTGTGAACCCTTGACCATCTCCTCCTTTGCAGATAGCACATCTTCAGGGGCCACATACTTGTGTTACAGAGGAGTCGGCTCAAAGCAGTCTGAGCTGAGCCCCCCAACACTTATCCACTGGCCTTCCCACTTCATGTCTTATCTCGAATAACACATGGCTGTTTAATGTCTTGCTCTAGTCTAGTTACCTGCTAGGCTAGTAATGATTCTTCTCCCCAATGGTTTGTGCCAATTCTTCTGTAAATAAGTGTGTAGAAGAAAACAGGGTCACAGGGTGGTGCTGTGTATGTTTATTTTCAGCAAGGAAAGGAGAACGCAGAAGTGAAAATAGCTCAGGAGCATTTGTGAGCTGGACTGGTGGGAGGTTAGAGGCTGTGTACATTATGTGCCAGGTCAAGGACAGAAGGAGCAAAGGAGAGGACAAAATAAGAACAGGAAAATATAAAAAGATGCATCAAAATATAAGATAATGTTAAGAAATGCTTTTCTGAAGGCTTTGTATCTTTTGTTTTACATTTATGCATTCAGCTACCCCTCTTAAACTAGATTTGCTAATACCATTGCTTTACAGAAATTGGGGAAAAGTACTGATCAAATCACAATAAAAATTTAAGTCATGCAATTAATGTTCCCTGAAGTGAAATATTTGAGTGATCTAAGTAAATGTTGCTCTTTTAGTGTATCAGAGCCATTACATTTCAGAAGAAGCAATAAATACAGCTTGGGATTATTTGTGCTGCCTTTTTCTTGTCAACTTATTACAAAGTCTGTTACCTTCATTGGTGAACTGCTGCCATGCTGCCGATCCAGACACAACAGGGAATATTAAACTGTATTCCTTAAAGGTGGTTTTACACAGAAAAAGAGAGAGAGAGAGAGAGATACTATTTTCACTGGCTTTGTTCATACAGTACTTGTTTTGTTTCTAGACAATATGTTGTTTTCACAGAACACAGTGCTAAAGAGCAAGGAGCTACAAAACCCATCAGTTAGAAGCCTTTATGAATCTTCAGGGACCTACAAATCAGCTTAAATATGAAATGATGTGACCAGGGAGTTTCTTACATGCACTTTCAAATACAATGTGCAGTTTCCTCTTCAAATCCCTTGCTTATAGTGGGCATTTTAGATATGAAGACTCATAATTATTTAGTGTTTTGTGTACCTTTAGGGCAGGTTGTGGTGAGCGCAACAAATAATCTTACTATAAGTCCTGAAGCTGCTTGTTTGACCGCAGGCTTGTGACTTTGACGTACTTAAATTCAGCATGTATGTTTCTGTGTGTGTGCCTGTTTGTGCTTATAGGCCTTCTCTGGGAACTCTAATTCTGAGAGCGTGGTCCGCCATGACTTGCAGCAGGGAATCGTGGCTCGCTTCCTGAGGTTTGTCCCGCTAGACTGGAGCGAGGAGGGGCGGATTGGTCTGCGCATAGAAGTCTATGGCTGCTCCTACTGTGAGTGGAGACAAACACACACAGACACACTAACATACACTGTGAACCTGTTCATACTGCAACAGGTATTAACATTTATAATAATGGATCCATGGGGAGAGCCTAATAATGGTTTGTCAGTCCAATCAAGTCAGAAAAGGTTTTACTTCCTTATTAGAAAATTCTGTACAGGAATCAAACACAAACTCGGTGTGGAAACCTGACTGGACACATTCACAAAAAGTGTGCAGAAAGACGCAGAGCACTGTTACAGACTGACAGACACATATACACACACACACTGTCATTTTTCTAACAAATGCCTCATCTATGAAACTGACTCTCTCATACCCTCTTTGCTCTCTCATCCTATTAAAGGTTGCCAAATTGATTTTGATAACAATTTTTCAATTAAGGCTCTGCATAAATTACTGTTATAAGTGACAAACGTACTGTTCATTCCGGAGATGCGATTACACTGAGTACGGATATGTCAGGGAGTGTGTCTCTGTGTTTGAATACAAGGGTATGTATCATATTTAATATAGTCCTCTGAGTTTTGAATATATTTCCCTTGTTTCATTTCTGCCCAATGTTAAATGAAAAGCAAGTCAGAAATGAAGAGCATGACAAGATAGGGTAGAAACAGATGCATGTGTATGAACTGATGTAAAGAACAATGAAACACAAAAATTATTCCCATCATTTACATTTGACTTTGTGCTTCAAGTTGTTCCTTTAATTTTAACAGGAATTGCTTGAACCTATATACATTATTAGTGTTAGTCTCATTGGTCTTAACTACAGACTATAAAAGCTGAAAACAGAATTTCATTTCGGCATATTTGCAATGGTATTGTCACATCTCCGTTAAAAGCACTTTTAAGCTTCTACAGATTTAAATGGTATCTTACATGTTCACCATAACAACTCTATTATGTTTGCATTTCATAACACACTAGCAATTAGTGCAGGACCTCTCAGATCTTTTCATAACCTATGAGCAATATTTACTCACAAAGCAGGACTTTGTAACCTGAAACAGGGGGGTACATCCCAAGTTTCTTATAAGCACCAACATTTCCCTCAGTTGTGTCTTTTCCTTGTGTCTTAGACCTGCTGACGCAAGATGTGAAGAAAAGATACGAGGAAAAATATGCAAGGAGAGAGCAGTTAAGGAAACATGTATTTTGAGACATGATATGTTTTTTAGTCTAATTCTGTATTTGAAGCATCCGGTCACCGACTGACTTCCAATAAAGAGGTGTCTTGGTCCGTAAGAGATTTCTTTGAAGAATGCTCTTGTGCAGCCTCCTCGCTCAGAGCAGATACAATATGTCTTGGTACATTTTACATCCTCACTGAACTGGAATGACCCCCAGATCAAGCAAGGACCAGGGACCAAAGAACAACCATACAGTATAAGAGACATGAGATGCAGCCATTGTCTATAACTGCTAATTATTTACTGTTATGAGTTTGTGTGCCACTAGCTCATCAAATGTAAAGGAAGTATACTGTACTTAGAGTGACTAGGCTAGACTGACAGAAGATTGGATTGGATCTGGTTTATTCATTTTGAAGTATCTGCACTGACTTGTAAGGTATTTGTCAGTTATTTATTTGTCACTTCTCAGGTTTTAAAGTATTACAAATGCTTCCGCAACAGGTCTATTGAAATGCATGTTATACTGTTATGCACAGGCTTTTTTTCCATGTAATGCAATAATGGTTAGTCAAAGAGACTACAAAAATTGATGTCAGTGGTAAATACAGAAGGCCTAAAGGGCTTGCAAAAAGGAACTGGTTTGAAAAACAAGCCCTCCTAATGTAAAAAAGTCAGATTAGAACCAGCTCAGAGGAGAAAACTGTCAGAGGAGAAGAACAACAGCAGGGCCATGTTACAACAGGAGATACATAATAGCTTATCAATGCCACCTGCTTGTCTCCAATACTAAGAATGACACTGACAAAGGAGGATTCAGGGTCTGAAGATCAAGAGACATTTTGCCAAGAAAGCAACAGTTAGACCAGATGGAGGCTAGATTAAAAGATGACTTTGAAATATTAAAGTAGCATAAGTAAAAAGTAATGTTAATTATGTTGGCCATTAAATACTGTAGGTATGTTAATAAAGGGAGGTGCTTTATTGAGTATTATTGTTAAAATCATCATGATTATATTAAAATGACTGATGAATAATAAGCTCATGTTGTGGAAAACAAAGATTTTGTTAATAAGTTGATTAAAAAGATGTGATACTTGATTCACCTCTAACCTGAAATGTTGAAGTAGGCAAATGGAACAACTTAAGGAACAGTATGAGAAGTCACACAAGCTTTGATAAGAGGATGTTGTCATAGCAACATTTAGAAAGGGGGATGCAGAGGGATGCATGAACATATCTGTAATACAGCTAATGAGAATTGAGCATGGTTTTGTCATCTGTCACGAGTTAATCACTCATCTGTCTCTCTTAGAACTATGAGTTAATGTAGGATGTCCACATTAGGAGCAGTCAAGCATTATTTAATGGAGGTCGTCCCTTATAAAACAAGTTTTATCACTTCTGATCCACTCAGTAATGCGGTGCAGTTTCGCAACAGCACAAATCACAGCAAAATGAAAATACAGTTACATCAACACCTCTCTAGAAACTGTTTGAACAAAAGCTATACATTATCATCTTAATGAAATGAGGATTCACTGCAGGGGTGGTGTTGGTCTTGATTTTCAGAATACAGAAATATTCCCTTTTAGCCAACCATATAGCAAATAATAAGAATACAGTAGAGCAGAGAATGTCCAATGCAACATACACAGCTCTAGAATTAGACTGGAGTTCAGCTAAATCTGGACAGGAATAGATGGTTACACTCTTTACTGCTGACGTGACCTTAGCCAGCACATGCTCCGGGGGGACCAGTAGCAGAACAGTCATCGTGTTTAACAGCTGTAAATGTGCTTCACTTGTGTGTAATAACAAATGACAAAACAGACCATGTGGGTCCTACCTAGCTTGCTTTTTTATATTAAAATAACACTCAGTTATTTAAATGCATATCTTTCCTTGGTATCCTCTGATGCAACAAGATAGACGAACCATTTGGTAGACATGATTAGACTCATAAATACACAATCAGGTGAACACATGCTTACAATTTGTATATAAGTGATGACAGAAAGAGAGAGATTTACACACACACACACACACACACACACGCACTTTTAAGTTGTATCATCATCTTTCAGAGTTGTCTGTCAGCTGTGTTTTGAAGCCTGTGGTGCTTTCTCATGTTTACTCCATCACTGCTCCTTTCTTCAGCATTCAGTAAGGAAATGGGAGCTCATACATTTGTCTTTTCATCTATCCATCCTCCACTCCCCAACTCGCTGCTTCTTTTAGAATTAACTTCTCATAAATGCTTTTCTGCCTCTCAATACAAACATGAAAGAGAGGAAATTTACAGTGTTGGGAAGTGACTGAGAAAAGGGGATGAAAGAATTACACACAAAAGAAAAGTAGTAGGAGGAGAAGGAGGCAGATAAATATAGATGGTATGTTCCCAGCATAATCACCAAATATGTTGGTTGTAGATGATAATTCAGGGTTTTGAAAATGTATGATAATTAAATGCAATACCAAATTATGACTCATCTAGGGCTATGCAATGAAAGGCTATGTGTGTATGTGTGCCAGAGCTAGAGGCTATAAAGGAGTCGTGATCTACCATGCTGTGGAATTACATGCTCATTTCCATTTTGATTAACATAGGATTAACAGAAAATCAATTATTTTATAGATGAGTCAGGAAATTGTAGGGCATATATGTGAGAGAAAGGGGAGTCAGACAAAAACAGAGTACAAATTAAATTTTCTAAACAAATACAGTCATTTTCATGCAAGTAGATTTTCAGTATTATATGACTTCAGCCTGTGCCCTATTTATGCCAAAAGTAATTTAAAGATGCAATATGATATATTTTAAAAATCATAATGTTTTCTTTTACTTAGAATTAGTCTTTTTATATGGAGCAGGGCCACTTTTATGGAGACTGCCACATTGTGCCACCATGTTGCTACAGTAGCCCAGAATGGACAAACCAGGCCATGTGAGTTTGGTGGGCCTGGTGGAGTATGTCCCTGCCTTAGCGTCTCTCATGGACCTGCATGGTTTCATAATTAATTTCCTAAATGTATTATGATTTCAAGTGTGATATCTCAGTAAAAATAAACTTGATTTATTTTCTTGCATTGCCAAAGCCTACTGTCAACCATCATAAAATTGTTGCTTTTCATTGTTGCATCACCCTTAAAGTTTTGAAGGTACTATGATGGTAACATACTGAAATCAACTTGTAATTTTCAGCCCCTGATGAGTAATAACTGCCAGTATCATCTATGTGAAGCTTATATTGGCTGTCACATGCAATTGTCCATCTCAGTCACCCTCTGTCACTAAACATCTGTGGTGGAAAAGTAAAATATAGGTCAGGGTCCAAAATGGCATGGTCTCCTGGGTCAGGGTCTAAAAACCATCTTCTGACCCTCCCATCACAGTGCCCTGGATAGAAAGCAAGACATTGTCCCCTGTTACACATAAGCTCTCACTTTATTTTTTTTCTTTTTTCTCTAACACCTACTGTAGCATTTTACATATTACTATAAATATGTTTAAACATGCCTGCATATTAACACATTTGGTTTCAATAAAGCCTCCGCCAAAACAAGTGAAAACACCTCTGTGGGTGTTTCTCCATAGGAGATTTAATATCTTTTGTTATGGCCTCACATGTATAATACCTTCACTCATTCTTCAGAAATCTATGAATTCACACCATTAAATTTTAATGTATGACTTTCAATGGAAATTATTTATTTACTGTCAACACTTGTTCACTAGGAGTATTTTTCACAGCAGAACTGTTTTACATTTGCATCGGTTTTGCATCATTTTGCATTCAACCTTGTTTTTATTATTTCTTGTAGAGGGTTTTTTACAGCACACATTTTGACTTGTCATACAAAGCAAGTGTGAATAATAGTATTAATGATGGATTTGTTTTATTTATTTTATTTTTATTTAATGTTCCAAGTAAGAGATTACAGTGGGCATGTACAATACCAGAACCCTGAAACCAAAGCAGCTAAATGGAATTCAGCTATTAGCAAATGCATTTTGACACCTGTGTCTTTACTACTGTAATTTGCCAGAGTGTCTTCTGTGAAAAGGCCATATTTGGTACAATATAATTTTAGACTATAAAATTTTTATTGCAGCAACAGAAACCTGTAACATTGACTTTTTAATGCACAGACCTCCTACACATTCAGATGGCAAGGACAGTCAGGAGATATGAGATATTATTTCAACAGGCTCTTTGCCTCTTCACCTATTATCAGATCATTAGCATGGTAAACAAATCTTTTTTTAATTACTGTGGACTTGACAATATACTGTTGATATAACTCAATAGCTGGGAATGCATATTTCATGAGTGTAGGCCTCAATATGCTTGTAAATTGGGATGGCGGTCCTGACTTTGCAATCACATCTTGCCTTTTCTTTTTGTCTCTTCCTGTCCCTTTCACATGTGTTTCTTCTTTGCTTCTGTGTTTATTCTTTCTGTCTTTCCATCTAATGTCTGTTTTAGGGGCAGATATAATCAACTTTGATGGACAGGGAGTAATCTCATATCGTTTTAAGGTAATGAATTTACTACCTTGATATTCTGTTATATTGACTAAACCTTGCCTTTAAGTCAGACACGATCATTCTAGTACCGTACATAAAGGCTACATCTTGAATAGCAATATAATATGATGGAAAATCAATCATTTGATGGAGATTTTGAACAGGCTGTCAGGAGACTAGACAAAGTAAAGAAAGTTGATTTGCAGTTTTTAATTGAACCTGAGCCACCTGTGGCATTAAACAACCATATGGGGTTCATGGTGTGTGTTCACACTTGTGCAGGTGAAGAAAATGAAGATCATTAAGGATGTGATTGCCCTGAGGTTCAAGACATCAGAAAGCGAGGGTGTGATTCTCCACGGGGAGGGCCAGCAGGGAGATTACATCACCCTGGAGCTTCGCAAGGCCAAGCTGCTGTTGCAGATAAACCTAGGTGGGCAACACATGCAATTCATTTACACAGACCAAATACAAATTACCCAGTTTTTAAATGATCAGAAATATCCAAATTATATTAAGTATCTAAGGCCAAGATACTATACCAGGTGAAATCCTTCTCTGGTTTGTCTGTTAGTTGGGTTTAATAGATAGCTAGTGTGATAAATGCAGCTATAATCACAACAGGTGACTAGAATAATATCATCATTATAGGCTTGACAATAACCCTAAATATAACCCAAAAGTGGTGTCATGTCTGTTGAGATAACTTTATTTTAGAGCAAAGATAAAATGTCCAGGCACAGTGTTTTACTTTTTACACTGTAAACAACATCCACTACAATCCATACGCGTGTGGAGCATCATTCACCAGCTGTCAGCCAGCTGTGTTGTTGACAGAACTGGTATAATCTCCAAGGATGTCTTTCTGAAACACAGAAGCAACAACTGTGGCAGAGAATTCCCAGTGTTAACTAAATGAAGTCTAATGCTGTATATCATAGGTGTCAAACCCAAGCCCCACGGGCCGAATGCGACCCACCGGATCATTTTATGTGGCCCTCGAAAGCTTAAAATGCATATGGTTATCTTAAGATAAAAGTCTGTACTAATTGAAACTGTATACTGACCATAAACTACATCTGCCACAATGCACGTCGATTTCGGGACTCGCGAACTATTGGCATTTAACCAGCAACTTCCCGACAAGTGGAAATGAGAAATACTAATTTATATAGGAAAAATATGTTGAACTGAATGTTTCAAATTTATTTTATTGAGGAAAAAGTTGTTGCAATTTGTTCAAGTTCATATTTCTGGTTAAATCATTGTCAGCTTTACACTGATCAATAAATGTTAATCCTGTTTGGCCTGCAGCTGTGACTGTGCTTTAATTTTTGGCCCTTGTGTGATTTGAGTTTTACACTCCTGCTGTATATGAAGAAATGACACTTGGCTACAATGTAAAGTAGTGAGTCTACAGCTTGTATAACAGTGTAAATGTACTGTCCCCTCAAAATAACGCAACACACAGCCATTAATGTCTAAACTGCTGGCAACAAAAGTGAGTATACCCCTAAGTGATAATGGCCAAATGGGGCCCAAAGTGTCAATATTTTGTGTGGCCACCATTATTTTCCAGCACTGCCTTAACCTTCTTGGGCATAGAGTTCACCAGAGCTTCACAGGTTGCCACTGGAATCCTCTTCCACTCCTCCTTGATGACATCACGGCGTTGGTGGATGTTAGAGACCTTGCGCACCTCCACCTTCCGTTTCAGGATGCCCCACAGATGCTCAATAGAGTTTAGGTCTGGAGACATGCTTGGCCAGTCCATCACCTTTACCCTTAGCTTCTTTAACAAGGCAGTGGTCATTTTGGAGGTGTGTTTGGGGTCGTTATCGTGTTGGAATACTGCCCTGCGACCCAGTCTCCGAAGGGAAGGAATCATGCTCTGCTTCAGTATGTCACAGTACATGTTGGCATTCATGGTTCCCTCAATGAACTGTAGCTCCCCAGTGCCGGCAGCACTCATGCAGCCCCAGACCATGACATTCCCACCACCATACTTGACTGTAGGCAAGACACACTTGTCTTTGTACTCTTCACCTGGTTGCCGCCACACACACTTGACACCATCTGAACCAAATAAGTTTATCTTGGTCTCATCGGACCACAGGACATGGTTCCAGAAATCCATATCCTTAGTCTGCTTGTCTGCAGCAAACCGTTTGCGGGCTTTCTTGTGCATCATCTTTAGAAGAGGCTTCCTTCTGGGACGACAACCTTGCAGACCAATTTGATGCAGCGTGCGGCGTATGGTCTGAGCGCTGACAGGCTGACCCCCCACCCCTTCAACCTCTGCAGCAATGCTGGCAGCACTCATACGCCTATTTCCCAAAGCCATCCTCTGGATATGACGCTGAGCACGGGCACACAACTTCCTTGGTCGACCACAGCGAGGCCTGTTCTGAGTGGAACCTGTCCTGTTAAACCGCTGTATGGTCTTGGCCACCGTGCTGCAGCTCCGTTTCAGGGTCTTGGCAGTCTTCTTATAGCCTAGGCCATCTTTATGTAGAGCAACAATTAGTTTTTTCAGATCCAGAGAGTTCATTGCCATGAGGTGCCATGTTGAACTTCCAGTGACTAGTATGAGAGAGTGAGAGTGATAACAGAATTTTTAACACACCTGCTCCTCCTTCACACCTGAGACCTTGTACCACTAACGAGTCACATGACACCAGGGAGGGCAAACAGCTACTTGGGCCCCATTTGGCCATTATCACTTAGGGGTATACTCACTTTTGTTGCCAGCAGTTTAGACATTAATGGCTGTGTGTTGCGTTATTTTGAGGGGACAGTACATTTACACTGTTATACAAGCTGTAGACTCACTACTTTACATTGTAGCCAAGTGTCATTTCTTCATATACAGCAGGAGTGTAAAACTCAAATCACACAAGGGCCAAAAATTAAAGCACAGTCACAGCTGCCGGCCCAACAAGCTGTATGCAAAACATATTGAGGAAGCTTATGTAGAAGGTATTGATATAGTCAGGTTGCTTTTCGTGAAGCACTGAAACAATGCCTGACTATTTTGGCAAATCCATGCCAGAGGGGTCACATAAGCTTTTTTTGTTCATTGATTTTTATCTTGTAAAAATATGCTAATGTATTTACCAAGTACCACATCTATTTTTTAACTTGTTTTTTTTTTATATATATATAAAATGTTATTTGCAGGCAGTAACATCTATTTTTTAACTTGTTTTTTTTTTATATATATATAAAATGTTATTTACAGGCAGTAACCAGTATGGTTCTATCCTGGGTCACACCTCTGTGACTACTGGCAGCCTGTTGGATGACAACCACTGGCACTCAGTGGTGATTGAACGGTACCGTCGTAATGTCAACTTCACCCTAGACAGGCATATGCAGCACTTCAGGACCAATGGAGAGTTTGACCACCTTGATCTGGACTATGAGGTGAGAAGCAAAATATGCTGAGTATACAGACAGGAGTGTGAACTGAATGTGAAATATAGACGAAGAATGGTAGTCCACCCTTGGAAATAGATGAAGAAATGAGTTCAACCCCAAATCCTAATCAGATAAATTCTGTACATGTCCAAACAAACAAAGGAGGTGTCATGTATACAATGTGGTGTTTTGCCATTTTAAATTTTGTCTACATTTTTAGTAAAAATAAAACGAGTTTTTAATCACAGTGGGGTTTAATAAAATAAAGGTAAAACAAAGGTTAAATAAAAAAATGAAATACAATTTTCATAATTACTTAAATGTTATGCTTTTTAAATTGTTGTAAAATTTGTTGTGCTCCAGTTTTTTAAAAGCAGACAGAGTGCATTGCAGCAATGGAATTGGTAAGGTGATGTTATCGTTGTTATCCACAGGAAGCCACATAACACGTAAGAGCTTCTGTTTGTATATGTGCACTAAAAGACACAAAGAACGACTAACACAAAACAATATAGTGTTATTTGTCTGTGATGTTTTGCAGGTAAGTAAGAATAATGAATTGAAACTAATGTAGAATTGAGTAGAGCGAATGTAAAAGCTTGGTTGATGTTGTTAGCCAAGTAAATTGAGCTGCCAAAGTCAAATATATGTAAGTTAACTTGTATTGAATGTGTATCTTTGACTAGCTAGTGCTTATGTGACCTTGCACTTAAGTGTCAATAGTATCTGTGCAGATTCTCAGTCATCCAGGTCATAGTAAACCGCAACCAAAATAACCTTGGAAATCAAAATTCCAAGTCCAGTTGATTTCCAAGGTTATTTCTGTTGAAGTGTCAATAGTGTAAAAAATAGTTAACAATCATGATTTAGGCATTTTTATCATTTTAGCTTAAAAGTATTTTAAAGGATATATTACATACACATAATTTTAAGACAAATTAGCATTTTCATATACAGTCAGTATGGAAGGTTTTCAGACTCTTAAGTTTTCCACATTTTGTTATGTTTCTGACATCTTAAAATTGATTAAATATTTTTTTCCTCATCAATCTACACACAATAGTGTACAATGATAAAGTGACAGCAGGCTTTTCAAATGTTTTGAAAATTTATTAAAAATAAAAGACTGAAATATCCCATTTTCCTTCTTATCCAGACCCTTTACTTAGAACTTGGTTAAAGCACCTTTGGCACCATAGACAGCCTCAAGTCTGCTTGAGATTGAAGCGGCAAGCCTGGCACACCTTTCTTTTAGAATTTTTTTTTCCATTCTTCTTGGCAGAATTGTTCAAGGTCAGTCTGGCCGGGCCACTCCACGACTTTCACAGAGTTTTCCCACAGCTACTTCTGTGTTTTCTTGGTGATTTGCTGCAGGTCTTTTTCTTTTTGAAATGTAAACCTTCACCCCCACACTGAGCACTCTGGAGGTTTTAGAATTGCTTTATACTTTTCTGCATCCATCCTTCCCTCTATCCTGACTAGTCTCCCGGTTCTAGATGCAGAAAAATATCCCCACAGCATGATGCTGCCACCACCATGTTTGATTGTAGGGATGGTATTAATGAGGTGATGCTCAGTGCCTGGTTTTCTCCACATACACCGTTGGGAACTGTGGCCAAATAGTTCAATCTTTGTGTCATCAGACAAGAGGGTCTGAGAGTCTGAGAGTCCTTCAGGTGCCTTTTGGGAAACTCCCAGTGGGCTGTCATGTGCCTTTTAGTGTGGAATGGCTTCCACCTGGTCACTCTACCATAGAGACCTGATTGGTGGAGTGCTGCACTGATGGTTGTCCTTCTGTAAGGTTCTCTTATCTCCTGAAAGAAACTCTGGATCTCATTCATAGTGACCGCTGGGTTGGCTTTATTTTCACTCTGTCATACATCATCCACTATGATACTTTATATAGACAGGTGTGTGCCTTTCCTAATTATATTCAGTGCATTAAATTAGGCACAGGTGGACTCTAATCAAGCTGTAGAAGCATCTCAACAACCAGTGATAGAAGTAGGATGATAAGTTGAATCCATTTTAAGATGAGTCTGAAACATAACAAAAAAACTTGAACGGGCACTGACTGTATGTAAAGTATTAATTAGCCTATTAGTTATTAATAGTTTTCACAGCTGGCCTATAACTGGCAGTGTATGCTAGTAGCTGTGGCACTTAGTCTTTTTACTATTAAAAATATAATTGAGGTGATTTAAACACCACCTCATGTGACTGGCTTATGTAGATAACTGTAGATGGCCTCTTGGCTATGACCTAATCACTCCACACAGTTGTTATCTTCAATTTTCTATGACATTAGGTGTTTTCCTGTAGGTGTCCTTATGCACTTTGCTGATTTTATGATTGCATTTAAAACAATTACTCAGCACTGGGGGTAGTTTAGCATCCTCTGATTATACCTTGATACCATACAAGAAATTAGATATCGGTGTTATATTAGGCAAATCCATAACACTCACATACAGTAATTAATGCCTGTCAGTAATGGAACACAAAGAGTTCAGCCAATAATACTTAAAATAGAAACTTGATCTTGGAATACATAAAGGTCATGAAATGAACCTATGTGTAATGTGAGTGTGTGCACCTGTGTATGATGAAGCCATAAACTGTATGAATGTTTGCATGTATGTGCGTTTACATCGATAAGTTTGTGTGCGAGTGTATGATTTTTACTGGGTATTGTTGATATGGCTCATCTATTCTAGTGTTAAGTAGAATACTGAGGAATGGGGCACAACAAACCACAGCACAATTAAACTGAAGGTGTTGAATTAAGGGATCTTCTGGGAAATTTGTACAACTACATGAACCAGGAGGTTTTGTATGTATGTGTAAGTCTGTGTGTGTTGTCTCTGTGGGAAAGGCAGAATTGATCCTGACTTGAATATCTATAAATAGTGAAACTGTGACCAGCATGTTGAAAAGTGCACCACTGAACCAGATGCTGGCCCCCAGCATCATTGAATTTTAGAGTGATGACTTAGTTCAATGGTAGGGTAAGACTTAGGATTAGGTAAGTAGTGATTATGGCTAAGGTTAGGGTAAGTCTCCAGGAAATGAATGTAAGTCAATGTAATGTCCCCATGAGAAATGAAGACAAATGTGTGTGTGTGTGTGTGAGTCCACATCTGTGAGTCTTCTGATCCCATTTAAGCCTGCAGACTAAATATCCGGGTACATTTGTATCTACCCTTGGCAGTAATTACTAAGACTACTGGAGCGTCGCCACAGACACATACTAACACACAGACACACACTTACAAATAGACACATATTGACTGGTAATTGCACACCACCCTCCATCATTTTGTCTTCCCTCAGAGCGATGTCTTAAAACAAAACTGAACACATGTACAAGTGTAGAAAAATTTGAAAAACAGTTAGCATTTTCATCTGTTCTGTGGCCTTCAGCGCTTCCCACCACATGACTGTTTATTAGCCTAAAACTCCTCATCTCCTCACCTCTTATCTTTTGACTGCATCTATTCCCAAAAAAAACACTGTGTTCTCCCTTTAATGGTTTGTCAAACTGCTTTATTGCTCTGTTTCTCACAAACACACATACACACACACACTAGGACACCAAGAGCAGGCATAAAATCAGAATACCGACTTTGAATAGGACCTGTGGTATGTAGGTATGTATAATCATTGCGTACGCCCAAAAATGTGCATGTCTTTTTCTGCTCTGTTCTGTTGATCAAAGGTTCATTTATAAGATTCTTTCTCTGTCAATGGTCTTTTAATTTCATACTCAGCTGTTATAGTAAATAAGTGTCTTTGTACATTTATGCCAAACTATGGGAGTGAAAATTTGGGTCATGCATGTGCGTCCAGTTCCACTGGGATTTATGACACAGAACCAGGTCTGTGCATACAGTGCCTTGCGAAAGTATTCGGCCCCCATGAACTTTGCGACCTTTTGCCACATTTCAGGCTTCAAACATAAAGATATAAAACTGTATTTTTTTGTGAAGAATCAACAACAAGTGGGACACAATCATGAAGTGGAACGAAATTTATTGGATATTTCAAACTTTTTTAACAAATAAAAAACTGAAAAATTGGCCGTGCAAAATTATTCAGCCCCCTTAAGTTAATACTTTGTAGCGCCACCTTTTGCTCCGATTACAGCTGTAAGTCGCTTGGGGTATGTCTCTATCAGTTTTGCACATCGAGAGACGGAAATTTTTGCCCATTCCTCCTTGCAAAACAGCTCGAGCTCAGTGAGGTTGGATAGAGAGCGTTTGTGAACAGCAGTTTTCAGTTCTTTCCACAGATTCTCGAGTGGATTCAGGTCTGGACTTTGACTTGGCCATTCTAACACCTGGATATGTGTATTTGTGAACCATTCCATTGTAGATTTTGCTTTATGTTTTGGATCATTGTCTTGTTGGAAGACAAATCTCCGTCCCAGTATCAGGTCTTTTGCAGACTCCATCAGGTTTCCTTCCAGAATGGTCCTGTATTTGGCTCCATCCATCTTCCCATCAATTATAACCATCTTCCCTGTCCCTGCTGAAGAAAAGCAGGCCCAAACCACGATGCTGCCACCACCATGTTTGACAGTGGGCATGGTGTGTTCAGGGTGATGAGCTGTGTTGCTTTTACGCCAAACATAACGTTTTGCATTGTTGCCAAAAAGTTCGATTTTGGTTTCATCTGACCAGAGCACCTTCTTCCACATGTTTGGTGTGTCTCCCAGGTGGCTTGTGGCAAACTTTAAACGACACTTTTTATGGATATCTTTAAGAAATGGCTTTCTTCTTGCCACTCTTCCATAAAGGCCAGATTTGTGCAGTATACGACTGATTGTTGTCCTATGGACAGAGTCTCCCACCTCAGCTGTAGATCTCTGCAGTTCATCCAGAGTGATCATGGGCCTCTTGGCTGCATCTCTGATCAGTCTTCTCCTTGTATGAGCTGAAAGTTTAGAGGGACGGCCAGGTCTTGGTAGATTTGCAGTGGTCTGATACTCCTTCCATTTCAATATTATCGCTTGCACAGTGCTCCTTGGGATGTTTAAAGCTTGGGAAATCTTTTTGTATCCAAATCCGGCTTTAAACTTCTCCACAACAGTATCTCAGACCTGCCTGGTGTGTTCCTTGTTCTTCATGATGCTCTCTGCGCTTTAAACAGACCTCTGAGACTATCACAGTGCAGGTGCATTTATACGGAGACTTGATTACACACAGGTGGATTCTATTTATCATCATTAGTCATTTAGGTCAACATTGGATCATTCAGAGATCCTCACTGAACTTCTGGAGAGAGTTTGCTGCACTGAAAGTAAAGGGGCTGAATAATTTTGCACGCCCAATTATTCAGTTTTTTATTTGTTAAAAAAGTTTGAAATATCCAATAAATTTCATTCCACTGATCATGAATCTGCAGGGTTTATACATCTAACCCCCAGTCTGTCAATCTGTCATTCACACACCTTGCCTAAAGGTGCCTTCTGACTAACCTTTTGATGCAACCACATTTTTTAAAACCTAAATTTTAAAAACTATATTTAATCTGCCCATATCTTCATTATAGGTACTCATTTGGCTTTAAATGGTTCATTTTCTTGTAGGTTTGCCAGAACAGAAAGTATTTACCATAAACAAAACACTGTAGAATGGATTATTTCAATTAGTATGATGTTAAAATTTCAATATAAATTGAATATTAACTGAGATAATTGTAGCATTGTACCATTTGGGGATTTTTTTAACCGCTTTGCCCTCTCTCTTTCTCTCTCACTCTGACCCTAGTTGAGTTTTGGGGGTATGCCGTACAGTGGGAAGCCAGTGGGAGGAGGAAGGAAGAATTTTAAAGGCTGCATGGAGAGTATCAACTACAATGGAGACAACATAACAGACCTGGCCCGCCGAAAGAAGCTTGACACCTCCAGCTTTGTAAGAGAACTGTACATGCATGCACACACACATACTGTATGTATATGTGTATGTTACATATAGTCTGGAAACAGATCTGACTTACTGCTGGCAATGCGAACCAAGCTCCTTACTCCGGTCATACAGGGAACAGACAGCCTGTAACAACAAGCCTCACACCCCATAATCCCGAAGTACCTCCCACAGGATGCCACGAGGGACACGGTCGAATGCCTTCTCCAGATCCACAAAACACATGTAGACTGGTTGGGCAAACTCCCATGAACCCTCCAACATCCTAGTGAGAGTATAGAGCTGGCCCAGTGTTCCACGGTCGAGATGAAAACCGCATTGTTCCTCCTGAATCCAAGGTTCGACTATCGGCCGGATTCTCCTCTCCAGTACCCTGGCATAGACTTTCCCGGGGAGGCTGAGGAGTGTAATCCCCCTATAGTTGGAACACACTCTCCGGTCCCCCTTCTTAAAAAGGGGGACCACCACCCCGGTCTGCCAGTCCAGAGGCACCGTTCCCGAGCGCCACACAATGCTGCAGTGGCGTGTCAGCCAAGACAGCACCACAACATCCATAGACATGAGAAACACGGGTCGGACCTTCACCCCCAGAACCTTGCCACCGAGGAGTTCCTTAACTACCTTGGCAACGTCAGCCAGGGTAATGGACAAGTCCCCTCCCAAGTCCCCAGCCCTGGCTTCCTTTACAGAAGGCATGTCGGAGATCTTAAAAGTACTCTTTCCACCGGCCTACAACATCCTCAGTTGAGGTCAGCAGCACACCACCTCCATTGTAGACAGTAATAATAATAATAATAATACTTTATTTTTATAGCACTTTACAACTCCAGAGGAGCCCAGAGTGGTTCACAGAAAAACATATATTAGGAATATGAAACCAGCTACATAAACAATAAAACCAAGAGCAAAATAAAACACACGATATAATATCAAAAGCTAATGGGAGACTTCCATATCAAAGTATAAATATAAAACAGCAAACTAAAAGACATCAACATGATGCCACTGGAGCCCGTTAGACACAGAAAACCTGTCTAAAGAGATGAGTTTTTAGTTTTGACTTAAAGGATGATAGCTCAGTTATCGACTGTAACTCTGGCGGTAAGGAGTTCCAGAACCTAGGGCAATACACAGCAAATGAACGATCACCCCATTTATTATAGCTTGTCCGCGGGACAACCAAGGACACGTTCTCTGAGGAGTGTAGAGCCCTAGGTGGAGTGCGAATGGACAGCAGGTCAGACAGGTATGGTGGAGTGAGACCATTAATAAACTTAAATACAAATGATAATACCTTGAAATCAACTCTGAACTGCACTGGTAACCAGTGTAGCAAGTAAAGGACATGGGTGATGTGGGCGTACTTAGGAGTATTTGACAGTAGACGAGCAGCAGCGTTCTGTACCATTTGAAGCTTTCGAAAGAAAGATTGGTTGATTCCTATATGAAGGGCATTGCAGTAATCAAGTCACAAAGTGATGAAAGCATGAATGGCTTTTTCTAAATCCACATGCGACAGGAAGGGCGTCACCTTGGTTAAGAGCCTCTGGTGAAAGAAGCTGGTTTTGACCACAGATCTAATCTGTTTGTCAAATCTGAGGCTACTGTCAAATAGTACTCCTAGGTTTTTCACAGTATCAGTGAATAATGGGGCTGAGGCACCTAAATTAGGTACAGAAACAGAGGAGTCAGGACTAAAAACGATGTGTTCAGTCTTACTTTCATTTAAGTGGAGGAAATTCTGTGATAGCCAGTGTTTAATATCACGAAAGAAGTTTTGCAACGGGATGAGGGCATTCGAATCACATTGGATCAGCGGCAAGTAAATCTGAACATCATCCACATAAAAATGAAAGTGAACATTGTGCTGCGAAATGATTGAACCAAGTGGAGACATATATAAAGAGAAGAGTAACGAGGTCAAAATCGAGCCTTGGGGGACGCCGGAAGAAAGAGGAGCTGTGGTGGAGAAATAGTCGTCAATAAAAACAGAGAAGGTAATGTTTGTCAGGAAAGACGTAAACAAAATTTAGGACCACGCCTCTCAGGCCAACGTAATGTTCCAGATGGGAGAGAAGAACTGCATGATTGGCGGTATCAAACGCTGCCAATAGATCAAGGAGAACTAGAATAACGGGGCGCTTGGCGTCGAGAGCCAGAGTAATATCATTATGGACCTTCAATAATGCAGATTCAGTGCTGTGACGAGGCCTAAAACATGATTGAAAAATTTCAACAACATCCAGGCATTCCAAATGAGACTGTAGCTGAAAAAAGACAATTTTTTCCAAAATCTTGGATAAAGACGGCAGAAGAGAAATTGGGCGGAAATTGGACAGAAGAGTGGGGTCAAGATTAAGCTTCTTAAGGAGAGATCTCACAGTGGCATACTTAAGGGCGGAAGGGACACTGCCCAACCTGAGGCAGCTGTTAACAAATGTGACCAGAGCAGGTCCAACAATGTCAATGACCTCCTTAATTATCCTGGCAGGGACAAGATCGAGAGGGCAGTAAGTAGATTTTAACTGTTGCACATATTTTTTAAGTTGCGGCAAAGAAATTGGAGTAAAAGTTTCCAAGGTACGGTAAACTGGACGGGGGGACAGTTGGTACAGTAGGAGTAGTCTTAGGAATACTCTGTCTAATGGCCCAAACTTTATCAATAAAGTAATTTTGGAACTTATTACAAATCTGAACCAACCCCTCATTAGACAGAATAGCAGCAGGATTAATCACGGATTTTATGGTATTAAAAAGAACTCTAGGATGATGAGCATTCTTCAAGATAATGTTGGATAGGTATTGAGTTTTAGCATCTTTTACAGATTTCTGATAGGTATCCAAGCAGTCCTTTAAAAAGCCCAGGGAGACGTGCAGGCCAAAATTTTTCCATCCTTTTTCCTCAGCCTGCCTGCAGCATCTCCACCATGCATGGGTGGTGTCATTTAGCCATGGGGCAGGAGTGATTCTAGCTATCTTCTTCCTGAAGGGTGCGATGGAATACATAATCCGAGAGCATGTAGAGTCAAATGAGGAGAGAAAGGCATCAGGGCACGTAGGAGGCTTCAGAGCTTCTGAAGAATAAAAGTCAGAGACTACAAAGGCAGGAGCAAAATCAGAGGCTGTTGAAGGGGTGAGAATCCTGCGACACTGACGTAGGGTCGTGAGCCTAGATGCACTTAACGGAACCAGGACATCAAAATGGACAAAGAAATGATCAGAAATAGCCATATTTGATACAGCCCCAATGCACACAGACAATCCTTGTGAGATGATGAGGTCAAGTGTGCCCCCACGTTGATGATTGGGGAAAACTACTGATTGGGAGAGATCAAAAGAGTCGAATAGGGAATTAAAATCATTCGCTAGCTGGTCAGAAGAACGATTAACGTGGATGTTAAAATCACCATCCATCCATCCATCCATTTTCCTCCGCTTATCTAGAACTGGGTTGCAGGGACAGCAGTCTAAGCAAAGATGCCCAGACTTCCCTCTTTCCAGACGCTTCCTCCAGCTCCTCCGGGGGAATGCCGCGGCGTTCCCAGGCCAGCCGAGAGACATAGTCCCTCCAGCGTGTCCTGGGTCTTCCCCGGGGCCTCCTCCCGGTGGGACATGCCCGGAACACCTCCCTAGGAAGACGCCCAGGAGGCATCCGAAACAGATGCCCGAGCCACCTCAGCTGGCTACTCTCAATGTGGAGGAGCAGCGGTTCTACTCTGAGCTCCTCCGGGGTGACCGAGCTCCTCACCCTATCTCTAAGGGTGCGCCTGGCCACCCTGCGTCCCCACAGATCAGAAAACTGTCAAACTGTGGGATACGCTCCGCCAAGAATTCCCCAAATTCCTTGACAAAATCCTTAGATTTAGGCGGGCGGTAAACTACTGCACATAAGGTAGGACAATGCAGCATTAAAACAAAAATTTGTACCTCAAAGCTGGAAAAGATCTTGGAAGGGAGGAGGCGGCATTTTAAAGTAGGCTTAAAAACAGAGGCCAAGCCACTGCCTCTGTCAATGGGGCGCAGAGTGTTAAAAAAGGAATATCCAGTCGGAAGGAGCTGTGAAAACAGGCTATTGTCATCTTGTGTTAGCCAGGTCTCAGTGAGGAAACATACATCCAAGTTATGCGTGGAGATACAGTCAATAAGAACGAAAGTGTTTTTGTTGAGTGCAAAGTGGAGTGACAGAACACTGCTTCCCCCTCCTGAGCTGCTGGACAGTTCTCCAGAATCTCTTTGAAGCCAACTGTCTTCCTCCATGGCCTCACCAAACTCCTCCTAGGCCTGAGTTTTTGCTATGGCGACTGCCAGGTCTGCATCCCGCTTGGCCTGTCAGTACCTGCCAGCTGCTTCAGGAGTCCCATGAGCCAACCAGGCCTGATAAGGCTCCTTCAGCTTGATGGCATCCCTTACTTGCGGTGACCACCACCATGTTTGGGGATTGGCGCTACAGCAGGCCCCGGAGACCTTACGGCCACAGCTCCCAGCAGCTGCCCGACAACGGAGTTGAGGAACATAGTCCATTCCGGCTCAATGTCCCCATTCTCCCTTGAGACCTGTTTGAAGCTCTGTCAGAGGTGAGAGTTGAAGACCTCGCTGACTGGGGCTTCCACAAGACATTCCCAGCAAACCCTCACTATACGCTTGGGCCTGCCAGGTCTGTCCAGCTTTTTCCCTCACTATCGAATCCAACTCACCACCAGGTGGTGATCAGTTGACACTTCAGCCCCTCTTTTCACCCGAATGTCCAAAAAATATGGCCGAAGATCAGAGGAAACGACTACAAGGTCAATCATCGACCTCCGACCTAAGATGTCCTGGTGCCATGTGCACTGATGGACACCCCTATGTTTGACCATGGTGTTCAATATGGATCGACCATGACTAGCACAGAAATCCAATAACCACTCACCACTCGGTTTCAGATCAGGGAGGCCGTTCCTTCCAATATCCCAGTACCTCCTGCACCAGCTCAGCCTCCTTCCCCACCAGTGAGGTGACATTCCAAGTCCTAAAAACCAGAGTTGGTGTCCGAGGCTTGGGTCGGCTGGGCATTTGGCCCCAGCCACTGCCAAAAACACAATGCACTGGCCCCCTACAGCCTCTCCAGCCGGTGGGGGGGCCACCGGCTCCACGTTATGGTTTCGGGCTGAGCCCGACCAGGCCCCGTGGATATAGGCAAGGACACCAGGTGCTCGCACGTGAGCCCCTCCCCCAGGCCTGGCTCCAGGGACATATAGCCCCTGACAACATAGCTCCTGGGATCATTCAGGCACTCAAACCCCTCCACCACATTAAGGTGTCGGTTCCAGGGAGGGGATTCTGTCACTGATTCTGTTCATTATTTTTATGGACAGAATTTCTAGGTGCAGCCAGGGAACGGAGGGTGTCTGTTTTGGTGGCCACAGAATCTCGTCTCTGCTCTTTGTGGATGATGTGGTTTGTTGGCTTCATCAGTTCAAGACCTACAATGTGCACTGGAGGGGTTTGCAGCCAAATGTGAAGAGGGGGGGATGAGAATTAGCACCCCCAATCCAAGGCTCCAATCTATGGTTCTCAATTGGAAAAAGGTGGATTGCTCTCTCCGGGTTGGGGGTGAGTTGCTCCCTCAAGTGCAGGAGTTTAAGTATCTCGGGGTCTTGTTCAGGAGTGAGTGAAAAATGGAGCGGCAGGTTGACAGACGGATCGGTGCAGCATCCGTAGTAATGCGGTCTCTGTACTGGTCCATTGTGGTGAAAAAGGAGCTGAGTCGTAAGACGAAGCTCTCAATTTACCGGTCGATCTATGTTCCTACCTTCACCTATGGCCATGAACTTTGGATCATGACTGAAAGAATGAGATCAAAATTCAAAGTGTTTATTTTGTCATATGCACAGTTAGGAAACATGTTTCCCTGTACAATGAAATTCTTACTTTGCCGTCCACATGAATGCCACAAAATACAAATGAAATATGAAATGGATGAATAAGTAACACAAAATCTGAGGCACTTTAAGGAGCAAATGCAGCGATATAATAAAAATATATAAGAATATAATAAAACAATGTATGCTACATGGGAGCAGCATGTGCAGCAGTCAACAGTCAATGTGCAATTATGCATGTGCAAACTGAGAATGTAAACAGTACAGGTCATCAGTACATGATGTATGTCCTGGTAATAAACTCCTGTAACATTACTCAGTATTTGTGCTAGTGGAGCTTTAAGGTCAATAAATGGCAGTGAGCTTCTCTCAGATCATCTGTTGGAGCTGTTTTCCTGACTCACCAAATTTGCACAAATGTCTCATTAGTTTTTCCTGTCAAACACTGTTTTTATGCACATCTTTGTGAGTGTTCAAATGGCTCGTTGTGTTGTATGTTATTTTGGACAGCAGGTGGACTAATGGTTGTGTAATGAATGAGATTCACGACTCGTTTTATTTCATCCCTGAGTCTGATCTCGGCGAATTTCTTCTGACATTGTCTGTGAGCTTATTCTTGTAGCCCGGGTAAAGTGGTTGCCACACGGGACACAATAACTGGGGTCCTTGCAGCATTGATATCCAGCAATTATTTGGTAGTCAAATGTTTGTCAGGTGGTTCAGTCAGGCTGGAGACAGAGAGCTGTGTTGCAGCGCCTCCCAGTGGCCCAGGAGGACAAGGTGACAGGAGAGGAAGGATGACAGAGAGGAAACGGGAAAGAGCAGAGAAGAAGAGGGGAAATGGGGGAAACCAGCATGTGCTATATCCATCGCCAATCACTACGGTGTCATCTGCGAAATTCAGGATGATGTTGTCTTTGTGGGAGGCAACACAGTCATGGGTGAACAGGGTGTAGAGGATGTGACTGAGGACACATCCCTGTGGGGTGCCAGTGTTTGTAAAAATGCTGGCTGAAATCCTATTGCCAATCCTGACAGTCTGGGGCTTGCCAGATCACAGATACAAGCGGCAGAAATGAGTTTCCTACGGAGACTGGCTGGGGATAGGGTGCGAAGCTCAGTCACCTGTGAGGAGCTCAGATTAGAGCCGCTGCTCCTCCACATTGAGCGGAACCAGTTGAGGTGGCTTGGGCACCTGTTTAGGATGCCCCCTGGATGCCTCCCTGGGGAGCTATTCCAGGTATGTCCCTCCGGCAGAAGGCCTCAGGGCAGAAACAGGGCACATTGGAGAGACTATTCCTCCTGGCTGGCCTGGGGTTGCCTTCGGGTTCTTCCTGAGGAGCTAGAGGAGGTGTGTGGGGAGAGGGAAGTCTGGGAGGCTCTTCTTGGGCTACTGCCCCCGCGACCTGGTCTTGGATGAAGATGGATGGATATAGTCTGAAATAGCAAGCTTATGAAGGCAACTAAATACTGAACATGTTCATTGTCTTCACACTAACTCTGTTTGACCTGAGTGAGGGGGCAAATTATACACTGCAACAAAAGAGTCTAACAGATTGATAATTGATCAGATACAACTAACCCATCTGTGGCCTCTCGGTTTTTCTCATGTCTTTGTGCTTCCTCTTGATATTATGACAGCCATTCACTGCAGCCTACAAAGACAGAGCTGCTCAGTTTATTTTCAACTATCTCAAAAGAATACGGGGCCTATTAAATGCTTTATTTCTCCTCATCAAATGGACAGCACTCTGGATGACTGCTGGATGTAACTTCAGCACATTAAATGTTTTGCCATCCTTAAAATTAGTTACCGAAGTGTCTTTGATAGATTATAATGTCTCTCCGATCTCTTGCTCCTTCTCAACAGTAGACTGCCAGTGTATTATCTTTGATCTCTGGTGAACTGATGAACAAATGGATGCACCAATAAAGTTCATTAAGCCGCACCTCTAATTCTCTCTGATGACTTTCATAGCCATTCATTTTTAATCAAAACAGATCCCCCTCTCAACTTTTAGAACACACACACTCAGATGCAATCGGGAATCATCTAGGGTTTGTAAGGCAGCTCAGTGTTGTGCATTTGCTAATGATTTGATTAGAAGAAGAAGCTCAATGGTAATCAGTGCCTAAATTTCACAATAGTGTTTGTTTTCCTCCAGGACAACAGCACCTGTTAGCTTACTGCTCAAATCTTGTTTTAAAAACAGAGTGAGCCAAAAAAAAACAACAACATACATTTTTGTAATCTGTAAAAGCAACCTCAGTCTTTGAATCTAGCTTCAGTCAGGCACATCTGAAGGTAAACATGCAGACACTCGATTCAAAGCCAGAAAAGCAACTTGAATAAATAACATGATTTTCTAAAGTGTTGGGTGCATTTAAAACATTCAAGCAACTTCACATACGTGGCCACTTTCAAGGGATTACCTTTGATTGTGAATTCTTCTATTTGAAGAACACTTGATAACTTCCTTTTATTCCTCTTTGTCTTTCTAAATCTGTTTTAACAGCGTAACCTGACATTCTCCTGCGTGGAAACCCACACCTTCCCAGTCTTTTTCAATGCCACCAGCTTCCTGCAGCTGCCAGGTCGAGCCAGTCACAATACATTATCTGTGGGATTTCAGTTTCGTACATGGAACTCAAACGGGCTCCTCCTATTCAGCAATCTTGATGATGGCACACTTGAGATCTCCCTTGATGATGGCAAGATTGTAGTTCATATCAATGTGTGGACAGCGACCAGAAACAACCGGGTAGACTTATCATCAGGTGAGTTTGTAACAAATATATCCACACTATAACATATTACACAAATTAAATGCAGTGTTTTTTTTTAGTTAGCATTACATCTTTCAGCCTATATATTCAGCTACAGAGCAAGATGGTCAGTCAAAGCTGAAATTTTTAACAGTCATAATTAAGGCTAAAAAGGATTGAAATGGAACTGTACTCTCGACAAGTCTGTCTTGAAAGGCCACTTTCATTCTATTTCTTTACCTTCTATCCTACCCTTTCTCTTACCCTCCCACACTTATTTATTCCGCCCACCGCTGGTTTAATAGGCCATTATTCTCAGGGGTAGGGATTATTACAGAGTTACCCTGTAGGCTAATTGGGCTTGAGCCTGCGATTACATCGGTATTACTAGAATACACAGACACACAGACTCATACAAAGACACGCTACCTCTTTTGGTTCTGTTATTAGGATCTCTAAGAAGAAAAGCCACACTAGCTTTTGGCTTCAATGACACAGTGGGTGCTCAGTAGACTTGTAATGAAATGCTTAGTCCCTCTTAATGGTAAATATACAGCAGAGAGATGTGCAGATGTGCACACAGAGGAGAATCGAGAGACAGAGAGAGAAATGAGAGGTTCTTACAGAGACTACACAATCCATTTATCTTTTCCCAGTGGGGATAATTTGTTTAAAAAGCTGTTTAGCAACAGCTTATCCAGACATATTATCAGGCATGTGCTGGAAGGTAAAGCCATAAAAACACTGATCTTTTCGTTTGTGACCTTTCACCTATTAAACTTCTTAACCATCTAAGGCTAACATATAGCACATTTATGGCATACAGTAAATCACAGAAAGGGGGTATACAATAAAATCAGACAGACAAGATATTTAATGTAACATGTCAGAATAGATCAAGTTTTGGAAAAAGACTCCAGTAAACTGAGTTAAACTTCCTAATTTTAAAAATGTGCAATGTATAAAAATATTTTCTTGAGCACTGGGGCACCAGGCACACAGTTTATGTTACTTTATGTCAGGTTATCTCAACATGTCAGGTATGTCAGTCACAGTTTGATTTTCTCTGGACTGTTAGCTGGAAGAGTCTTCAGAGAAACTATTTAAGATGCCACATGATTAGGTACACAGCTGCCCGCACATCACATGCACCACCTGATACAGGTAAAACAGGTGGGAGTCAACCCCAGCGGACACTTGGTAAGAGGAGGGTAAAAGCTGGACAGATCACCAGTCTTAACAGTGATCCCCAGTGTTGTAATGTTTAGAGGTTAATCAAGCACTCCGTTTATTCAATTTATTTATTTATTTTTTATCTGAACATCTAATAAAATGGTGGAGTTGCTAGTATTAGTGTTCACACTATGAATGAGCAGCTTACAGCTCAGGTTTGATTCATTGTTTTGTGCAAAATGAGAGAGTCATTCTACTAGGAGCCTAATTTTGAAACAAATATCTAACAAGCCACTGAGATACAAGTTGTTGTTTTTCTCAGGAGCTAGTGGATCAAACCACAGTAAAATGCATATTAATGTTGGATATTTCAAGAGGATTCCAGTAGGATGTCCATGTTGCTCCTTTAATGCTAGACACTGATACAACACATTATCTATCCAGTAGAATATACCCAGGCTCACAGATATGAGCTTCTCCTCTTTTACTTTCTGCTGTTAATTTCTTAATGCAGGTAGCAGGTTTGTTCTAGCATAGTCTTATTTTTAAGTATTAAAATGTGTGAACTGTGTGTGCAGTTACAGAAAACTTTACATTCCTAGTGATATATCATGTGTACATATTGAACGAGGAGGATCTGCTAGTCTCAACCTAAAAGATAATTTATCATCTCTTGTAATGTGTGACTGTTTTATGAGCATTGTCCTCTGACTATCAGCTTATATTTTCAGAAGGACTATCTTTGCAGAACCCAAGTGAATTTGCAGGTGCAGTAAAAAATAAAAATAAAAAAGAGAGAGTACAAGGGGGCAGGAGGGGGTCTGAATGAAGGGAGATGATGAATAGGATCTTCATATTTCTGATAGCATCCAATCACTTGAATATTTCTTCATAACCTCATTCTCATGACGTTGGGAACCAAGTTATTAAAGTAATTTTTTTTGCCTGATTGGAGTCAGAGCATTGGGTACAGTAGATCTTGCCTGCTATTAGGAAAACACACAAAATAATCTAATCTTCTTATGCAGACACACATATTCAAAATGTTTGTGTCTACAGATATGAGGTCGTGTATGTGTGTGTGACAACAAGAACTTACCCTGAGGTTGTTTGTTACCCGCGGCAACATGCTTCTCTCTCCTTTGAGAAAACGTCTGTCATTTCATCCATTTCCCCCTCTCAAGCAGAGAGACAGAGGATGAAACTAAAGGGAGAACACTCTAGTTTTAGACTGTGGCTGTCCTCTTAACAATACATGTGGCTGTTAATAGAACGTCCTTATTTGAGAGTCCTGCAGGGACTGATCTAATTTTCTCATCACTTTCCTTTTACTTACTCATTAACTCACCAACTCCTTTTTCTTCTCTTCTGCATTCATCACTGATTTGCTACAGCTTTACAGCACCTTTGTTGGGGTAGGGCTGGAAAAGTGGTGTCTTGATGGCTGTGCACCTGGACCAAAGCATAATTTCATGTGCCCAAATATAAATTAAACCCATATTTTCCATGTTACCTACCATGAAATGATCCAATAAACAAAAGCCAATGATAAAGTCTTATTTTGTATCTGATACAGAGAGCAGACAGTACTGGTACTGGTTTTTGAGTATGTGTGTCGAAGCTCCTGTCCTCTGATCACCCTCTTGATTAATTATTGAGTTACTTGGCACCAGCATTGTTTCTATGGAAACAATACTCTGTCTCCTGTGCTTTTGTAGAGCTGGATAAACCTAATTTTGTGGAAGGTTCTCATGCAACAAAGTGAGGTTATTTGTTGTTGTATCCCTGTTTGATTGTTAAAGAATACAGAGGCTCTAGTGATAATTAATTTAGCTTAATTAAATATTAACTTCAATACAAATTTTCAACAATACAGTTTAGCTCTTGAGTTTTTTTGACAGTGACAAGTCACAAGAAGGCAAGTCAAACTTAAAGTTAGTAGGGCTTGGGTATATTTTCTGGTCTGTGGCATACCAGTGCTTGTCCAGTGGATGGCCGCTGTAGAGGGTAAGTCTCCAGGAACTTAGTTTAAGTCAGTCCCCACTAGGGATGAAAGCAGACAGTTTGTGTGAGTGTTTTTGTATGCTTTATCTTGGTCACAAGTAAAAACATTAGTCCCTTTGAGATGCAAAATGATTATCAGACACACACACTCAAGGTTACTTGCAAAGTCCGAATTGAAAGCATAAGGGTTTGCAATAATGGAAAGGCCTGAGGCACAGATGTGAGGGGCAGACAACACACTACAGCCACCCGATAATAATGTTATATTGTTTCATTCCCCTGAGTGTCTGTGTCCCTGTGCCTATGTGCATTTGCCTTTGTGTGTGTGTGTTTGTGTAGACAAGGCTTAATATGTCATATTATTAGGCTTTGTGTGGTTGGCATATTGACATCTGAGAAGACATGCAAGGCTCTTCAAACTGAAAAACTAAACTGTTTGGAGGACCTAATATTTAGGAGTAGAAGAGATGGGGGAGGATAAATCTATGAATGCTGAAGGGCCCCATAAATTTATGGCAGACAAAATGTATGTATACTGTACACATAGAATCAATATGTAATAGAAACAGGAGGAGAGGAGAAATAATAGTATGGAAAGGAGATTAGAAAGGAGGAACAGTAAGGATGAGTGATTAGAGGGTAGGATAAGGGAGAAGGAAGCAGAGAGAAGAGCAGGTCAAAAAACTGTTACAAATAAAAGAAACAGTAATATTAGCAGATAGTGAGCCAATAAAATGATAATGTAAAATAAAAAAAATTACCAACCCATAAAATTTTTCCTAAGTGTTCTAAATTTAAGCCAACTAACACTATTGAGTCTTGTCTAGTCAAATCTGAACAGGGACACACTGGCTAGCCATGGAAATCTAATGCAGATCACACAGGTGTAATTTACCAGGACACAGTAAAATGTTGGTCAGGTTAATTGTCCTGTGTATTGTACTGACTGGTAAATAGTTAGCAAGGAAAATCCATTCTGACAATATTTGTTCAGGCAATGGTATTGCAGTTTGTAATTGCAAATTTTATCTAGTTTTTTAATAAAAAATTACAGCATTGTTATTATTTGTCAAAGATGCACTAAATTGGTGCCCCAATTATTTAGAACAGTGAGACACAGGCCCACATTTATAGGCATACTAATGGTTGATGTTACCTCAGGTTTTATATTGCAGTCAACACATGTTTAGCAAAGAATTAATTAGGTTAACTGGATTAAGGTCAGAGTCTATACAACAAAATATAATAAGTCAAGTAACTCATAAAATGAAACAGTTGAGTCAGTGGAGGGTTGCTGAGAAATACAGTTAAAGCACTGCACTCCAAGTTTGCTCATTAGGTTTCATAATTTGGTTAATTTGCACCTCATTTGTTCATTGTCAGTCTTTGCAGCTAGACATTTGTTTTCATACTGACATTTCAGTACTGAATGAATGGAGCAACACAGCCATGGGCAAAAAAACATTGTTTTTCCTTTCAGGATAAGAGTCACTTAAGAATAGTACAGTAACTTACTGATTATGTACACAGTTTATTTAATCAGCAGTATATAAGAGTCAGCTTATTTCTTCTATAAGTGACTTGTTGTGATTTGTGGTAAACAAAGACAATACAGTATTGACAAAATTTGAATGGAATATAGTGAAACAGACAACCGGAAAGTGCAAATGTAGTAAAATGTGTTTTGATTGGATCCATTTCATTGCATTATTACCAGGATCATTTACACATGGTGTTTAAGGCTGTTCTTGAAGATATCAGACTACTGTATATCTTGACACAGGGAACAATAGGAAACCACTGAAGGTGTTCAGAAAGAAAGTCCACAGCTTAGATGGAGATGCATATAGACCAAGTAGAATGAATGCATTTGCAATGAAAGTGTGACAGGTAGCCAATTCAGAATTGTGCTAAATAATTTGACTACTATGATATAAATGTTCTGCTATCCATTTTCTGTTCTTGTTTAAAGCAGTGTCTGAATCTGTAGACACCTTTGACGAGTGCTGTGAAGATACCTGCAACAAACACAAACAAATGAACAAACAAACTCAGCTCTGTTCCTCTTTTGGTTAGTATTTTGATGCTTGTAGTAATGCATACACTATCTGTAGCTGGGCTGTAAACCCCACAAATATTAATGAAGAGACTACTGTAGATTAGTGGAGTTTTAATAAAGAATAGTCCCATCTGTCTTGGAGTTATACCCACAGAGAAGGCCACCTTCATAGAGTCTGTAAACACTTCCCAGCTCTTCCCTGAATGCTGTCAGCTCCTCCTTCAGCTCCTGCACCTCCTTCTCACTGGTTGTCACTCAGAAAACCAGGACTCCCACTTCTGTTGTTTGCTCTAGAAGCATGAAAGCTAATAATTTCTCAGCTGCTCTTTCAAGATTTATTTTTTTAATTACCAAGTCTGTAATTTTGTAATCGCATACCAATAATTAGTCTGCATCCTCCCCCTCCACTCTTTTCTTCTGAAGCTGCCGTTCAGTCGTAGGCACTTCCAGCTCTACTGTAATTGCTGTCAGCTTGTTTTCAGTTGTTGTCAGTCTGGAGCTCAACACTGAAATATCACAGAGACTCAGGATTGGTTTCTTCTTAAGTAAGGTTGTGTAATGTAGTATTGCACAGCATCTTCATAAAAATATATGTTTGGCCTGTTACTGTCTGTTTCTGTTGATATAGCACTATATCTAACTTGTATCCATAAAAGCTTTTTTATTGAATTATCATCCATAAAAGCCTTTTATTGAAATGTCCAATCTCCTGTTGCCTCTCACTGTAGGGTATTTCTTTTTTTGGCAATAACTTATAACAAGAAAACAGCAATTTTATTTTAAACGTCATGGACAATGTATAATAAGTGTTAATCTTATGCAAAGCATTTTATATTGTACTACATTTATCTACTGGCTAATTTCCATCTGCCATCCCTGCATAGACTTTTTAAAGCCATAAGTCTTGTTTGGAATATTTTAAACATATAATTTTAATTTTACAATAATTACAACATCAATTTTGTGTTTATATTTACTGAATTATAAAGGATATGGCATTCACAAGTGTGCATAATGATTTACCCAACCAATTAGATTACTAAGTTAACTCATGGTTACTTTAACCTTATTTGGGTTTTGTCTAATATAGAGCTGAAACAATTAGTCAGTGAATCTGCCTGTTTATAGAAAATCACAGATTCTTCTACATAAACGTCAATATACATCAGTTTAGGATATGACCCCAAGAACGTTTCCAGCTACATGCTGCTGTCATGATAACAGTCATACCCTCCGTATGACTGTTTAACCGCTCGAGACCTTCATTGTCAAGGAAACAATCATGACAACATTACATTTAGGTTGTGGCACAAACACTACTTGGTTTGAAGTAAAATAACCCTCATCATCATCATCATTTCTTGTATGAAAGTCCTGTGTTTTCTGACCCATGTATCTGTCCATGTTACTAAAAATATTGGCAGATTACTTCTTAACAAGAATAATTGTAATTTCCATGAAAAATCATTGCATTCCTAGCTTAATGTTACAGATGTGGCTGATTTACTACCTGTGTTCTTTTTCTCAAACCCAGCTCCTTTGTTTCCCTGGGTTTGTAGATTGGCCTTGTGTTCCAGGCTTTCACCCTTTGCTCCACCACCATATCTCTCAGAGCTCTCGGCTCATCCCAGATATCCTTCCCACTAAGCCTTGGTCAGCTCCTTTGCTCGCTCCTTGAGCCCATGTCTCAGACAGACAGAACACCAGCAGCATAGTGCGCCTCATTTTAAAACCTCTCTCTTCTAAGAATAAAATGGAACCAGTTTTTTATTTTCTTTTTTGTTGTTGTTTTTTTAGTGTGTGTGTATGCTTAGTGACCATAGGTGTTCTGAGCAAGCAACCCGTTCTTATTCCAGGATGTCAAATACTGACATTTTGTCAAGTACCTTTGTGTCACATAAGGGTACCTTTGACCTGCGTGGGAGATGCACAGGGCTTTCAATACAGAACAGTTTTAACCCACTTGACAAATGTACAATACTTCACAAAGCATCAGTAAACACCTCAGATTTATACATATAAACTAGAGCATGTGTTTTGTCACTAAACCATCATAATTATTTTTAGGCAGAAAAAATATGTGCGTGGTTAGGTTTAGGGAAAAGACCCTGTGTTGGGTTAAAACACTCACTGATTAAAACATGCAGCATTACGCTCCAGAGTCAAACTCCACTCCCCTGTGATAAAGTCTGCCGGTTGTTTGATCCATCCATCATGTCCAGTCACCTCCTCCAAATTTTTGCCCATTAAATACTTGAAAACCCTGAGCATCTCCCAGGGATGCCAAGGACACTTGAGCATCTCTGTGTGACAGGTACCTGACAAACATCAGTATTTGATACCCTGAGAATGAGAACGGGCTGTAGCAAGAGCCATCGAGATAACTCTGTCTTGTATGTCTTCTGCAGAGTTGGCAAAAGGAGGACATTGTTGACCATATTTACCAAGGCAAAATGATTTTGTGGGCACAGTTATTTTTACAAGAATGATTTCACTTTTAGTTTTGATTTTCAAAATGACAGAAAATGACTTCAAAATTTTATTTCTCATATGCACCACTATTTGTTATTTAAGCAGATGGTATCTTGTTTGTGCAGAAGGTCAGTGACTATACTATACTGTACTGTATGCTCACCTCTAAGACATACATACAGTATTATCTACAAAATGATGTGTCAACGTTTCTAAATGTGACTGAATCAGTGCCTATGCTGACTTAAATAATGAATAGGGCTGGTTGTTTTTAATGTCTTGTTTTATGTGACCATAAAAAGTTGTTTTTCCTTGGAGAAAGGGACAAATAGAAGTGGGCCATAATGTCACATAAAAATCTGAGTAACATGTTATGTTGAATAATATAATTAGGCCCACATTTGATTATTATATGACACCATTTTACAGTTTACAGTTGTATTAATACTTAATTTTTTTCAGTTGGAAAGACATTCTTGCCCAAGTTGGAGACTTTTTTTTTGAGAATTCAAAGTGAGGGCATAAGATGAGCCAAGTGAACCCGAAGCACAATTTCTACATAAGACAGCCAACTTTGTTATCAGGCCCCTGCTTATGGTATGAATGACAACTCCAAAGTAAGCCATGAAAACAGTCTTGTCTAGTCAAATCTGAACAATTGTATTCCTCCTACTTTACTCTCCTTCATTATCGGTGCTCTCTTTATCTGTGGCAGACAGCCAGCATGTGCATGATTTGAGCATGTGTGTTTGGCATATGTGACAGAAAGAAAGAGAGACGGCACCACATATTTCTGTGTGAAACATTCAGCGTGCATTTAAACAGACACTTGTGTTGGTGTATGTGCCGCACTCAGTGTGAAGATTCAATAACACTGCTTTCACAGATAAGCTCATCATTGAAAGCTATTGCAAGTGATGTAAAACAGATGAAAGGACAAAAGGTTGCACAGTATCTATTTTCCATTACATTCAAGAAGTTGTAGAGTGGGACAGGACGAAGCAGAGAGCTTGACAGTGATTACATCAAACAAATATACCATCAGAAATGTCATTGAAGCACATCACAGTTATTTTCTACTAGAAGCGACTTATTTGTTATCTATACAAAACAGGCACCATCCTCTGATTTTCTTTTTTTTTTTTTTTGCTTTATTACTTTTCAGTTCATGAATTCTCAAGTACAACAAAAATGCAGTCTTAAAGTATTTTGTTGTACATCATTGCAGATGTACTCTCTGACAGTGTGCATGTGCTTACTCACAGTGCAGGGACTCGCCTTTTTCCAGACCAGATGCTGGTCCCCTTCAGTGAATGTTTTGGGTGGACTTGGTTTAAGGTTAGGGTAAGGGTTAGTGTATTCAAAAATGAATTCAAGTCAATGTCAAGCTCCCACAAGGAATAAAAACAAACGTGTGTATTTCTGTGTCTGTGAGTTGTATTTAACCAGATCTGCCCTGAATAAAGCCACAGCAGTCACAGCCCTCGGCAGGTGGCCATCTTGGCTCTCAGTGCCTTTGGTCACTGCCATGATCACGCTCACACTTTCACACACACACATGGTCACCCTGCTGATGGAAATTAATTAGTACCGACTCCCTGCTGACGTGAAAGTTGGTATCTCCAAGTGCATTCTGGGAAGAAATAAACATGGACACACATGGACTCTGCCACCCACAAAGTTAATAGAAGCTTGCACAATCTCTTACACATACTGTGTGGGTGAAATTCAGCACGCTAAGCTACATTTGCATTTACTCGCATTCAAAGCCTTGAGTACTGTATGAGCACTGTGCTAGCATGTGAGTGTACCTTGAACTTTGTTACAGTGTACTCATTATCTTGCTATATGACATTGAGCTTGGCTGAATTGGAAAAGATGGGCACTGCAGGAGATGGTCACAAAAGGATCGGATTATATAGACAAGATAGAAAAAAGGAAGCATGAAATGCAGAAATACAGGGAAGGAAATAAAGACAGAGAGATGAAAGAAAGAATCAGGGGCATGGAGGGAAGGATGAATAGAGGTTGGTGTCAGTAAGAGGTGATGTATAGAAGAGAGGGTGATGAGAGTGAGCTGGCTTCTCTCTCGGCTCCAGTAGTAATGTCCCTTTCCAAAACATCACTCATATTTAATGGAGCACAGCTACAAGGAAGAGAGAGAAAAAGGAGAGCACAAAACTCACACTCTCTCTCACACACATGCTACATTGATATATGCAGACAACACAACACTTTACACACTTGTACACACTTGCAAGGACTGGCCAAAGCTTGCAGCATGCACAGAGAGAACACACACACACTCAGGTACTCAGACTTCTCTGAGAATTAATGGAGTTGAGGCAGAGGGGCCTTGAGACCGAAAGCTGCACTCAGCTACGGAAGGGTAGAGTGAAAGACGAAGTGAGAGAACAAAAGGAAATGGAAAAATAATTGGGGAACACTGGCATATATATGAAAATATGTGTGGTATGTGAATAAAAAATATGGTATGGTAGGTGGGTGGATGATCCTTAGCTGATGTCTTAACTCTTTCTGAAGCCGCATTTGTCAGGCAGCAGAGATGGAGGTATAAGAGAAGGAAAACACAGGAGTGCAATTATTGTGAAGAAAAAAACAGATTTATGACAAAGAAGGTAAACAGAGAGAGACAGTCACACATCACTGACAGAAATTTTATTTCCTAGTTTTACCAAACACAAACCTCTCATCCATGATAAGCCGTGCAGTCATCTTTTTTTTTTAAATCCCTGTCAGATCCTTGACATCCTGTAAAGTTAACTTTTTTTTTTTTTTTGAAGAGTAAAAGTAAAAATCTTTGTGGTATAGGTAAAGTCAACTACAGTCAAAGCATTTTTATGCATGGAAAGTTCATGCAAAGATTTTTGTTCTAATTACTGGAGTATCACTAGAACTCCTGTTGCAAGCAGTCTGACCATAAACCTTACATTGAGAAAGATTTACACCTCTAGAATATGATATTTGCAATTCAAACATGTGCAAAGATGTTTTGTGTCTTTTGAAGGCATCTTTATCTGTTCCCATTCTCCTCCAGGTTCAGGCCTCAATGATGGACAATGGCATGCTGTGCGTTTGATTGCCAAGGAGAACTTTGCCATACTGACAATAGATGGCGACGAGTTGTCTGCTGTACGCTCCACTTCACCTCTCACCATCACCACGGGAGGAACGTATCACTTGGGAGGTAAGAATCACCTCGACAAAGGCACCACAGATCTGACAAAAAAACAACACACTCCTCATGTCCCCCTTCATATGCTGTGACCCATCATGTTGCTCTCCAGTTGGGAGTCTAGGGATTATAATATTGAATATTCACTCTACTGTAAGCAAAAAGGAGGATGGGTGCGAATTTTAGGTTGTTCCAGCAAAGTAATATTATTTTTAATGGTTAATTCCTTGATTAAAGCTACAATATGTACAACCCCAAATCAGAAAAAGTTGGGACAATATGTAAAATATAAATAAAAACTGAAAATAGTGTTGTGTAAATCATCTGTGTCCTGTGTTACATTGAAAACAATACAACAGCACATTATTTGATGTGATACCTGATCAATTTTATTCTTTGTTCAAAATAAACACTCACTTCAATTCTGATGCCTGCGACACATTTCAAAATGAGTTGGGACAGTAAAGCATTTGCCCATCTTTGCTCCTAAAGGGCTCGGTCTTTCCTGGATGCCACCTTGGTACCAAATCATGATTGTAATCACCTTTTGACATCATCTGTTTCAATTGGAATCATCATTTCATTGTTTCACCTAATGACTGACCCTGAAATGCAACCGTACCAACTTATTTGGATTGTATGGAGCGAACACATACATATGACTATGTTGCTTTGAATGCATTAACAGAGGCAGTGTGCAGGCTGAATTGGCAGCAACTACGACTGGGGTTTTTCATTAATTTTGCATGATATAATGAATGCTGAGGACTAGCCTGGTGGTAAACACAAGGCAGCAGGGGATACAAAACTGCTGATTACCACTATGACAATAAGCACAAAGTGATACTTAGACCACTGCTTTTACGGGCTAGATGATAAGTTTTTGGAGTTATTTCAACCAGTCCATTGAGATTTATTCCATGACGAAGGTACAATGTGTAGTGTTGCAGGCTTATTTAGCTGTGATAGTTTGTTCTTAACTCTCTGACAATTGCCCATGGTTTTAAAATCTGAAAGTCTTAAAATTTCATGACCTGGATTTTTTACTTTTATTTTTTCTGTGGACTTGCCTCCCTATTATCACAGATTTACAGTGAAGGCCTCAAATCATCTGAATTTGTGTGTATGTGGGTGAGTGTGCGTGTCCAAGCCCATACACAGAGAGAGGGAGAGAACCACACTTAACTTACAACTCACACAAACATTCCACCTCATCACATCCAAGGGCTAATTCCCATCCAAGCACTGAGGTAACAGAATAATATAGTGAGTGTACAAAAGATAGTTTAGCCTTTGGCTTGCCCTCAGTTACTCTCGCTGACCGCTCAGCTTGATGAGTCGGACAGGCCAGGTGCATTAAGCTGGTCTAAAGCTGTCTAACAGTATTCCATCAGCACTTTCTATGTGACAGAGACTGTTCTTGTCAATATGTCATAATTAGCAGAAGTCCCTCAGTACTGTGAATCATTCATGTTCTTATAAATGCAGGATGAGACTGCACATAATTGCTGATAGTAATTTATGCTGGTTCAGTCATCCAGGTAGCCATCTGCTTCAAAATCCATGGCTTTAACTCAGATTTGACCAAACATGTAGCTACTGCATCCACAGGGCAGTATAGTTCCTATACCTTCCTTTGTACTGTTTGAATAGTGGAGTCAGTGTTGAGTTAGATGCATGTGAGCAGACTGATGTAAGAGCACAGAATCAGCCTTGTACTGTACTGCACCTGCATCAGTGCACCACAGTAGTTTCTCTCTGCAAACAAGAGACTGCACCTGTGCTCTTCAGCTCTACTCCGTATCAAATATACATCCGGTTTCTCCTTCTGCCTTGACATGGCCATTCTATGATTCCACGTTGTGGTACATTTGTGCACATGTTCATGCTGAGAAGCAAAGAGGAATGCATCTTATCATCCAACCAGTAACCTGACAATTTTATGGCTTCTAGAGGTAAGAGGACCAAGAACAGACAGAAGAAAGTGTCCATAAACCATCTACACTGCCATACAAAGGCAGAGAGTATTCAGTATGAAAGCAGTGAAGAAATAAAGGTTTAAAGTTTTGCCACCAAAACATACTGTGTACAATGCCTGCAAAAGGCATTATTTTAGTGCCTTTGGACAGTCTCCACTGAATGGGACAGAAACTATCTAGAAACAAAACCTGCTCTTTCAGCAGTCTTACTCATTTTATTTTAAGATAATAAACTCTATTTACATCATTTTAAACACAGACTATGAACTTTTTAAATTGTTTACTGATCAGTTTAAAAGAAGAAGTGAAAAAGAATTGGTGGGTAATTCATTTCAATTTTATTTGCGCTGTGCCAATTCACAACAAAAACAGGATTTATCTACATTACTGCCTCAATTAGGAGTGAGGAATAACTAACTAAATGAACATAACTGTATATGAAATGTGATGTTTTGTAATTGCATTACAACTTTAAGCCAGACATTTTTGCTTTCTTAATTTATTATTTTATTCTACAGAATACAGATACACTTTGAGGCCACTTGTAGAATTTTTGGCCACCTACAATTTCGACATTTGAAATATAATTTCAGTTCAAGGCTATGATTGAGTGAACAGGAGATACTTGAAAATATTATAAAATATGACATTCTGGACATAAATGAAACATTTGTTATCAGCTAACAAATATTTAAGTTTTAGCAAACCACACATTTGATTGTTTGCTAATGATGCATTCAAATTGAAATTTGTAACTAATGACCCCTTGGCTGATCTCATGTGAATAGAATGTGGCACTCATTTATGTTGTTTTACGCTGTGCTCTCTTTAGCTTGTTATGTATAAAGCTATTTCTAAAGCTCTGTATTCACAGAGCTTCAGACACATAGCAGTTTCAGTATCATGCTGTAGGGGTGCTTCTCAGTGGGTAGAGACATGGTGACTGATTAAGAAAACCCCAAAACATAGAGCTCCTTGAAGAAAACCTACTCCTGAGTGCACGTGACCTGAGACTGAGGCGATGGTTCATCTTTAACAACAACAATGACATGAAGCATATAGCCAAGACAACACTGGAGAGATTTCAGGACAAGCCTCTGACTGTCCTTGAGTGGCCCAACTAAAGCGTAGATTTAAACCCCATAGAACATCTGAGAAGAGAAGAGATGGCAGTTCACACACATTTCATCCAATCTGACAGAGCTTGAGAGGATCGATCTACAGGGAAGAATGGGATAAACTGCCCGACTGCAGGGGTGCAAAGCTTGTAGAGACTTAAACCTGTAATTGCTGCTTAAAAGGGCTTCTACCAAGTAATCAATTAAGGGTTTCAATACTCTTGTAAATGAGAAATTTCAGTTTTTCACTATTGGGAAATGTACAAAAATTTCTTATTACATGTTTTCACTTTGTCAATATAAGCTATTGACTGGCAAAAAAGGTAATTTTATCCTTTTAAAATTTAATCTACAACACAATACAGTGACTACTTTGGATGACAGAGGAATGAAAAGACTTGGGTCTGAGCCTGCGTCATCTTACCCTCAACTCTGCCCTCTTCCTTAACTATTTCTGTCTCTACTGTTTTTCTTTTCTCCACTTCTCATGTCTTCTTGTCTACTTGTCCTCTCCAGTTTTTCAGTTGATCTTCTCTTCTGTTTTGGCACTCATCCTATCCCCTTTCCTCTCTTCCTTCTTATCCTTGTTGACCAAATCAACCTCTTCCTTTGTCTTCTCTCATCTCCTGTCTTCAACTCTCATCTCCACCCCTTTATATTTCTAAAAGCATCTGCTTTTAGAAGCATTCTCCTGAATCCAAAGCCTATTTTACAGAGAGTAGTTGCTCCTGTCACTGGGGTTAGAGAAATTAGTACATGACTGTAATGAGGCATCCGCAAATTTAAAAGAGAAGACAGAGGGAAACTCACAGACACATACACAGGCACATGCACAAAGCCATAAAGTCATGCATTTTTTCTGTGCAAGAGAGAAAGTGGCATTTTCTTTATTAGTTTTGCGATCTCCACTTTCCAACCATTTTTTTTAAACTTTGCTAAGTTATTCCAAACCACTGTTGCAGCCTTTTTCTTGTCTCACTGCTTCTTCTTCTCTTCACTTTTCACTTTTGAAACAATGGTTTTCCACTCGATTTGTTTTAAATCCATGAATAAACAGTCTTATAGTATGTGGTGCTCTTTTATATAGTTTTCCTATTATAATGTGCAGTACACCACGTAGTAAAATTTTGGTCACCATAGCATGTACATTTTTAGTATACTAAAAATGTAAAGTATTTAAAAAAATCTTTGTACCTTGTAACACTTTGGAGTGACGTGAGCCCCAGTACTTTCCAAGGAGAAGTACAGAGGAAAATAGCTGCTTAAATACTCAGAACATTCAGTCAGCCTTTAATAAACAAATCTGCTGACCATAAATACAGTTCCACGGTTTTCCCCAAAATGATTTATTATTAGGCTTCCAGAAGTAAGAAGGAAACCTCTTAGTCCTAGTAAATTGGAATTGTTCAGTTTGTCTGACAGTGCAATTTTTATTTTGTTTTCTTTCATCTGTCCTTGTATTGAGAGAAGTCTTTTACACATGTTCAACTCAGGTGGGAGAGTAATAAAATACATACAGTCAGAGCTCAGACAAAACAAAATGCTGAATTAAATAAACCTCTGTTCATCTACTCAGGTAGTATTTTTTGATTTTCCTAAATTTTTGTGAGATCTCAGGACTTCTGTTCCCATCAGATCAGATGCTCCTCTTCCTATGTGTTGCATATCTTCTGCTCATCTATTGAACATACATTAAAGTGGTGTGAAAAAGTATTTGCCCCCTTACTGATTTCTTATCTTTTTGCATGTTTGTCACACTGTAATGTTTCAGATCATCAAACAAATTTAAATATTAGTCAACGATAACACAAGTAAACACATCATGCAGTTTTTAAATGAAGGTTTTTATTATTAAGGGAAAACAAAATCCAAAACTACAAAACCCTGTGTGAATAAGTGTTTGCCCCCTAAACCTAATAACTGGTTGGGCCACCCTTAGCAGCAACAACTGCAATCAAGCGTTTTCGATAACTTGCCATGAGTCTTCCACAGCGCTGTGGAGGAATTTTGGCCCACTCATCTTGGCAGAATTGTTGTAAGTCAGCCACATTGGAAGGTTTTCGGGCATGAACTGCCTTTTTAAGGTCATGCCACAGCATCTCAATTGGATTCAGGTCAGGACTTTGACTAGGCCACTCCAAAGTCTTCATGTTGTTTTTCTTCAGCCATTCAGAAGTGGACTTGCTGGTGTGCTTTGGATCATTGTCCTGCTGCAGAACCCAAGTTCGCTTCAGCTTGAGGTCACAAACGGATGGCCGGACATTCTCCTTCAGGATATTTTGGTACACAGCAGAATTCATGGTTCCACTTATCACAGCATGTCTTTCTTTGGTATCTCATAAATTTTCAAATAGAGATTGTTATAAGGGCAACATTCGATTAATTTTTATCATTATCACTAAACACCACAAAACACAAAATTCCATAGGAAACAATGCATAATTACAGTAACTCTTACTAAAAAAATGTTTCTTTCTCAGTAAAACGTTAGCTTGACTGAGCTACATTAGGCTATCTCGGATTGGCAAATAAAGTAGTTAGCAAAATTCAGTGGAGAATAAAAAATACAGAATCATGAAATCTTCTCTCCCGGTCCCGGATGAAGCGGTAGAAGATGGATGGATGGATGGAAATTTTCAGTAGAAGTTTAATCAGTTACTCCTGCCAATCTTTTCTCTGCTGGACCTCTGCAGAACAAGCTACTGCACCCAAATTAAAACAGGTCATAGGAAATTTTGAATGAGTTACATAATGGTAATACTGACAATACTGTATATTAGTGATATACATAACATAGAGTATCATCCACTTTGGGTGTTATCATGACATTCAGTGGCCCATAATCACTTGTTATTGAACCATAGTTATGGCTCAGGACGTTCCTGCTCCACCTACTAGGAGGTTCAATATATTATCACACCATAAACCTTGTGTCATGGTTACAATAATAACCCCAGGGCATGCCTGCCTCACTTCACAGCAGCCTCCTCCTAACTTTTACCCTTTATATACTACATCATATCATTTCCTCCTTTGTGTATGTCACAATTATTATGGCCGCTAGAGGTTACATAATAACCACATCTATCAATATTGGGAAGTGCAGGAGGTGCCTAAGCAGCATTTTTAAAAGGTCAGAATTTTGCTTCACAACATTCTGTAGACTGTATTGCTTTATATACTATATCACCTCATTTCATCCTTTGATTGTGTCACAATTACTAGGCCAGCAGAGGTCACCTCATTGCCACTTATATCGACATCGGGAAGTGCGGTAGCTGCCTCATCAACCATATTTATGAGCATGATAAAAACTGGTAATAGCCAATGAATGGCATGACAACACTCTAATCAGCCGAACATACAGCATGCTCAGCACTCCATGTACATACTGGCACCTCTTCTTGTTTGTCTTGAAGGTTGTGATGAATTAGAAATGATTCTGACACCCACGTTTATCAAAGAGGAGCTGTCTGTACATCTATGTTGTGTGGTTTTGTTCATGTGTATGTGTGCGTGCATGCTGCACACTTGCATTTATGTGCACCTCTGCCACGGCTGGTACATATAGTTCTTGACAAATGTGCAGCAATAGTTGACATGCATTCATGTTATATTCCTTTTGAAGGTGCTTCATAAGGTGCCCTACTGTAGGTGTATATTGCAGGGTTTTATTGTATTTTACACCTAAATAAAATGGCACAAGGAGAAAGAGTAGCAGTTGTTCAGTAGATAAGCAAAGTTGTATCCTGGTGTGAATATGGATTTTGTGTGAATTGACATATTGTTTTTGTCAACAATTTTTTTTTCTGTCTTTTGAATATGCTGTAGAGTTGCACCCTCAGAATGTGTTTGTTTTTGTTTCATTTTTACCTCTGAGCATTTTGGCAGATTCCCAACTTGTCTCTTTTGGAAACAGATACATCACGGCTAAATGTGTCGGAATGCAGAAACAAGCGTTCTGTGGCATGAGATGCAGTCATGCCAGTCTGATGTGTTCAGGTAGAAGGGAGCTGCTGCTGGTTTTCTAGTGTGTATTGTAAGAGAAGCTCTTTTGGCACAACAGGGGGTGTCAATTATTGCTGCTGTACAAATGCTGAGAAAATAGTTTTTGTTTATGCTACAAGTTAAAATCACAGTGGATTGTTGTACACAAAAAATAATAAAATAAAATATGGTCAGACAGTCTTGACTTTGATATAGGTTATGAATAGCTTGTACGGATGTTCGATCACATCAGTGTTTTGTTTGCCAATTGTGTGTCTCTGTCAGACTCCACCTCATCAATCCTGCTCTGTATCTTCCTCTGTTTATCACTACAACTTCATTACAATATTCTGAATTTTACAGCGCTATATTTTCTCAAAAAGCACAAAAGAAATATGCCTTTATGGTTTCTTGGGGAAATAGGTTTATAGAATTGAAGACTGCAGGACAAACTGATAACAGCACATAAACGTTATCATTACTGGCCATTGCTTTGCCAATAAGGGAAAACATATTGCTTTCACCGCATTTAAAGGATGACTATTGTTGTGATAGAAGTTGGGATACTTTTAAAAGGTGGATTGCAGAAAGAAGTGAGGGATTTCATAGATGTTTGGGTTCTTATGAAAGACTCAATCTATTTCTCCAGATATCAAGATTATCATCTTTTTTTTTCTTATCTTACTGCCCAGTAATGAACTTTTGATCCAAAATGTATCAGATAAAGCATATCACTAACAGACATTTTCAGATGTGTATCTTAAAAAATTCTCTCCATAAAAAATTAGTAGCATATAGGCTGAAAACAGGTGAAACCCAAAGGAATAGGAGGTTTTTGTCTAGTTGGATTGAGAAAATATCACATTGGTGGTGTCTACAGCCCAGCAACATACCTCCACCCATGCATTGTTTCATGCATTGCTTCATTCGTTTTGCCAAACTTTCAGGAAGACTCCATTTCCTTTGCATTGATATGCTATCCACAGGACACAAAGTGCTGCCAGCCAGCTGTAGTCTGCTCTGTTTCCCATCTTCCCTCTCCCTTTCCATCTCTCCCTCTCTTCCTTTCTCTCTGTCTGTCGGTCTATCTCCACTCCTCTAGAAAGAAAGCAGACAGATGTGGCAGGAGAAGAGACAGATGGCAAGGATGACAGGGGAAACTTTTGGGGGAGGGAATGAATGTCAGAAGATATGAAGAAAGAGATGAATTCAGCACAAACACCCACTCAGGCACATACATTTTCCTTGCTGCTTTATTTGCTGGCATGAAAACCAGCCACAGAAACTACAATTATGCTGGTCCTCAGTGCATACAGTATGTTGTCTATAATAAGCCTTTTTGATGCTTTAGCCTTGAGGCTGATAGGCAAGCTGGAGAGTGTGACAGCATATAACATCACACTGATGGAGATTTTATGGAGCAGCAATGTTTTATGAGTGGCCCGTGTGCTTGTGGCAAAGGTTAAATCCCATCTCCTATATCCAACTGTGCATGTACGCTGTAATAAGATGCGCACACACACATTCTATATACAGTGTTTTTATGCACTGTACACAAGTGCATGAAGATATACTGCACATGTGAGTTACACACACATTTCACCTATATCCATGGACATTTGCAGAAGAGTTAGCACACACACACACTCACACATATGCTTATGGCTTTGTCCCAGGCTTGTCCTCATTTCAGTCAAGGCCCAGTGCTAGTTCTGGATGGGTCATTGACTCTTGTATCTCATAAAGGCACTGTGTATAGTAAAACCTATATCCTCTAATATGTTGCATCCTTAGGGCCTGTATTAATACTCTCTGGCATTGTGATTAAGCTCTAAAATAAGAGGACTTTTGAAAGTTCGTGCAAAGTGACAGTAATGAGGTACTGGGCAGGTCTGTTTTTCTTTGTCAAGGATGATGTTAAGTTTGATCTTTGTCTTCTACTCACATTCCCTTTGTTTCTGTGCCATCTCAAATTCTTTCCAGTGTTCAGTTTATTCATCTCCTGTTATCTGTGATTAGTAATAGTAAAAAATGTGAAGTTTTATGTTGTACTATTGTTTCTTTTATGTATGGGTTTCAGGGTATTTTCTCCAGACACTGTCACCGCCCTCCCAGCATTCCTTCCAGGGCTGCATGCAGGCAATCCTGGTGGATGACCAACCTGCTGATTTGCATGCAGTGGAAAAGGGCACTGCGGGAGCTTTTGAGAATGTCAGCCTGGACATGTGTGCAATCATAGACAGGTAATACTGATCGTTCCTGCATTCATATGCATCCACACAATCATTCATAAATGGAAATGTATACAGAGCACAAAAAAATGAGTGTCATATTTCAAATGGTTTTAAATTGAAATAGTCGTATACTAAACAATACAATTATGTAGAGTCTCTCAGTTCTTATCCAGAGACGTATGACTCAGGACTCTGGTTGTTGTGTGTGTAACTGCAAAACAATATGTTTTTCTGGTTTTGTTTGTCAGATGAATATAATTGATGGGGTGGATTCACAGTGTAAAGGGATGTTTGTAGACACTATATATATTTGTTTTTTATTTAAACTTGAAATTAAGCATAGTTTTTATCCTTGGAAAACACTGAATGATCTTAATCAAACATCAAAACTGAGCCATACATCTCTCAATTTTATTGCCAAGTATAACAGGGGTGGAGATTCTGCACAGCACGTACCAGTGTTGGCTCACTGGAAGCATTCATTACAACTTGTTGACATTTCAATTTATTTCCTTGTCATGGACTAGACAAACATATTACAATGGATTTGCCATATATGGGCTCACTCATGCCATGAGCTGAATTTGAGTCCTACCTTACACTAAATCAGATGGCTCTGTGCAATACATGCAAACTTTGTGGACTGGTATAACCTTAAGAGATTAGGCCTTGCCCTGTTTTACATAAGAATTCAGTGGTAGTCATGCGTTGGACATAAAGAAGATTGCAGTCATTGTTATGTGTCCTTCCCCTTGTAACAGTGATTATTAATAACTGCATGAATTACATTATGAGCAAGACTGGGAAGTTATAAGTTACAGTAGGAGGTGACTGCCTGGAATAGCATTTTCCTCAAACTGGGTGATGTGTGTTCATGCTAGGTTTGTTGATAACACTCACCTTCATCCCTCCCCAGAGAAGTAAAATCCAGCTACCACTGACTGACTTAGATCAATGTTGTCCTCACTTTAAAACAGAATTTGGAAAACATATTTGGGTGAAACTCTTGTGAAGGTCTTAAGATGTCCACAACAGTTATTTATTCTCAATACCTTTAGTACTGCCCATCTCTATTCCTTCAAACATTGTGCATCAGCCCTACAGTGCAGTACTTGAAGTGTGTGCTGTTCTGCCATGGAAGATGAATGGGTACATTGTTGCCATCTAACTAATCAGAATGTCTTTGAAGGCAGTTCAATAGCCCTGTCTGACCTCTTTTGATCAATGTCCTTTCACTTTAGGATTCTGTTTAGCCTGAGATGGTGCAGGAAGGAAAACATGCACACACATTACCACAGACAGACACACAGGGGAAAGGCTGTGTGCATGCAAATTCCTATACCCCACAGTGTCACTGATATGATAATGATAATCACTTTTATTGGCCAAGGATGTTGCACACACAAGGAATTTGTCTCCGGTGCCTAACCGAGGCAGCCATCTGTGGCGCCAACTCTCACACATACACACACTGATGGTAGTGCTGTCCCTGCAAGGTGCAACTTGAGGTTCAGTGTCTTGCCCAAGGACACTTTGACATATGGAGAACAGGAATCAAACTGCCGACCTTCAGGTTGGGGGATTACTGCGTTACACCCTGAGCCACAGCTGCCACCATATTCTGTAAGAGTATCACAACAACACATGCAGTAGTGCAGTAGCACATAAAAGCATTCACACTCTCTAGAAGTGTTCCTTTGTCTTAGCAGCTGTTCCTTTTTTTCTCAGAGCATATATAGTTGGTCTACTTTGGTCACTCACAGCTTACCGAGGATAATGTCTTTTGTGCTTATAGCAGCCCATTGTGAAAGTACAATACCATCTGCACTTGTTAGCCTGCTGAAGCTACAAAATGTTTTGACACACTTGGATCACATGCATATTAGATTTTTTTAAAGTACATAAAATAGCAAAGTCATGGTTTAACATGATTTGAATGAAAAAATGAATGACGAGAGGGTTCAGTGCTCCCATTTCAAGTTCTTTACTTTTTCCACTGGAACGTTTTTCAGGCAGAACAGTCACAAAGATTCAGTATCCCCATGTCATTTTTCTTGTTATTCTGCACATGTTACTGATTGCTTGCATACACACACAGACTGCATACAGTATACAGTACCATATACACTATATTAATAAAACATACCAGCATTTTATTCCTTTAGTAACACTTACAAGCTTTGTTGTGTAGCAGGTTCTTTTTTACTTTTTCACAAATTTAAAAAATGTCTCCAGGGATGCAGTGTCTTTGTGCTGTTTATGTACCTTCCCAACCCCCATATATGACAAAATAGCAATTAAGCAATTTGAAGGAACCTGTCAATCTAATGAGTCATAGTTTTTTTCCCTCATCTAGATTTCCTGTTAACGTCATTCTAATTCAAATAAACATGTTTCGAATAAACACATATTTTAACTGCATAACTTGTGTGTGAGTATGTGTGAACGTGTGTGTGTGTGTGTGTGTGTGTAAAGCCCAAGTCTAAGACTGCAGTGCTACAGGATCCATCCCCATTGGTGCTGCGGGTAGATAAAACCACAGAACTTGGATGTGTCTGGGGTTTGTGCTGATATTAAAAGTTCAACAAGAACAACAGTGACATCTTTACTACCGTGTGCTCAATGCTGTAGCCTCTACAAGTTTCCAGGTTTTTTTTTTAAACTGTGGCCACTGAACTGCAGCAAGAAAATTCATCTGGCAAATATCTGATTAATGGCCTTCATGGCCTCTGATAGTTTCTGACCTTTGCATACTTTTATTATTTATTTCTTTTTCCTTATTTTTAAGGCAGCACATGTCTTGTAAATGTTTAAATATACTCGGTCTCTCTCCCTATCTCCAGGTGTATGCCTAACCACTGTGAACACGGAGGCCGGTGTAGACAGACATGGGAGAGTTTCAGCTGTACCTGTGATGGTAGAGGATACACTGGAGCCACGTGTCACACATGTAAGTATGGGGGTATGTGCAAGCACTTTTCAAATCAAAATCAAATCAAATTTTATTTGTATAGCGCCAAATCACAACAAAAGTCATCTCAGGACACTTTACAAAGTAAGGTCTAGACCTTACTGTTATCAATATTATTACATAGGGAAAACCCAACAAATCCCCCTTGAGCAAGCACTTGGCGACAGTGGGAGGAAAAACTCCCTTTAACGGAAGAAACCTCCGACAGACCCCAGCTCTTGGTGGGCGGCCTTCTGCCTCGACCGGATGGGGTGAGTGGAAAGAGGAGAGACAAAAGAAGAAAAGCAACAAGACACAACAATCAAACACTGATCAGGTCGATATGGCTGGTGACTGCTCGTCAGAGACGTAGAGCTCCAGGGCCAGGGCAACCTGCAGAAAGGTACAGGGAGAGAGAGAGGTAAACCTGCACTCTGAGAGCGAAGTGCTCTGTTAGGATGATAAGGCTCTGCGAGGTCTTTAAGATATGATGGAGCCTTGTCATTAAGGGCTTTGTATGTTAGGAGAAGGATTTTAAATTCTATTCTGAATTTTACAGGGAGCCAGTGGAGAGAAGCTAATATGGGAGAGATATGATCTCTCTTGCTAGTTCCTGTCAGTACTCTGGCTGCAGCATTTTGGATTAACTGGAGGCTTTTTAGGGAATTATTGGGATATACTTATAGTAAAGAGTTACAGTAGTCCAGCCTGGAAGTAACAAATGCATGGACCAGTTTTTCAGCATCACTTTGAGACAGGATGCTCCTGATTTTTGCAATATTGCGCAGGTGAAAGAAGGCAGATCTAGAGACTTGGTTTATGTGTGATTTAAAGGACATATTCTGATCAAAGATGACTCCAAGGTTCCTCACAGTAGTACTGGAGGCAAGAGCTATGTCATCTAAAGTAACTATATGATTAGACAGCAGATTTCTAAGGTTTTCAGGCCCAAGCACAATAACTTCAGTTTTGTCCGAGTTTAGAAGTAAGAAGTTGCAGGTCGTCCAGGCCTTTATGTCTTTAAGACATGTTTGAAGTTTGACCAGCTGATCTGATTCATTTGGCTTCATAGATAAATATAACTGAGTATCATCTGCATAGCAATGGAAATTTATGTTGTGCTTCCTGATAATATTGCCTAAAGGGAGCATGTATAAAGTGAAGAGAATTGGACCTAACACAGAGCCCTGTGGAACGTCGTGACTAACTTCAGTTTGTGTGGAACATTCGTCATTAACATGAACAAATTGAAATCTTTCTGATAAATAAGATTTGAACCAACTTAGTGCAGTTCCTTTAATCCCAATAACATGTTCAAGTCTCTGCAGTAAGATGCTGTGATCAGTGGTGTCAAAAGCAGCACTGAGATCTAAGAGGACAAGTATGGAGACAAGTCCTTTGTCTGAGGCTAGGAGAAGATCATTGGTGACTTTCACCAATGCAGTTTCTGTACTATGATGGACTCTAAATCCTGACTGAAAATCCTCAAACAAATCATTCTTGTGCAAGTGGTCACATAACTGCTTTGCAACAGCTTTTTCAAGGATTTTGGAAATAAATGGGAGATTGGATATTGGTCTATAATTAGCTAGGACACCTGGGTCAAGAGTAGGCTTTTTGAGTAGAGGTTTGATTACTGCAACCTTAAAAGCCCGTGGAACATAACCTGTTAATAGAGAGAGCTTAATCAGATCTAGTATGGATGTGTTGATTAGGGGAAAGACGTCTTTGAGCAGCCTGGTCGTGATGGGGTCCAGGAGACATGTTGATGATTTAGATGAAGCAATTGTTGAGGTCAAGTCAGAGAGATCTATAGGGGAGAAGTAGTCCAAGTATAAATGACGTTTTGTGTTCATCTGAGTTGTGTCCTCTTATTTTAACACTACTTTGTTCTCTTCTTTCTGGGTTTCTTTGAGTTGGCCTTCATCTCTTTGCCTTTGAGTGATTAGACTGCTTTTCATTCTAAAGCCACAATTTTCAGCAGAGAGATGAACTTTTGAAGTGTTCAGAGGCCAGGCTTTTGTCAGTGTGCTGTGCGTTTTGTTCTGCTTTGAGAACACGCAATCCAACCAAAAGCACCAGCACACAACAAGAGCACAGAAAGAGAATTAGCTGAAAGAAGTTTTTTTTTGCAAAGGCTTAGAAATTTGAGAATGCCATGCCTCCTTCCATTTTCCTCAAATATTGTTCTCTTTAAAGGGAGATTGAGATTTAAAAAAACATTCGGCAATATTGTGTACATACAACAGATTAAAAATAACTTAAGTTTGAAAAAACAGGAAGAAAAAAGTTCAGGTTAGAGAAGCTACAGTACTGCAGAGGGACAGATGAGTTTGAATAATATGAGAAACAAAACTATATGGTTAAAATAATATGTGGAGCATGTTGAAAGATATCTTCAGCTCTACTGCAGGTTATGGTAAAACACAAGTGTGCTTTTTTTCTGGACATTTTAAGAGCATTAGACCTCTTTTTTTGGAGTTATCACTACTGCCATCCTAGCATTTTATTCTTTTGTTAACTTGGCACAACATTGGTTCCTTCTGTGTTAGCCTCTGAATCCTCCTTCATCCCACTGCTGTGAAGCAATTTTAGGAGAAGTGTTGGTTAATAGCAGTGCCTCAGCAATTTTGATGCAGTCTGTACATATCCTGGTGTGATAGTTAAGCAGGGTCAGTAGCACTAATGCAAGAGCATTGTTAAGCTCCTGGATGAGAAGAGGGATATGAACAAGCAAAAGTCCAATTATCAGCTCATTAGGGGATGTAATGGAAGAAACAAGAATGGAAAAACTACAGCTAGTGCAAAGGTAATACTAAGCAAACAAAAAGAGAGAGAAAAATACATTTTCTTTTCTTTTTAAACTCAGTGTTAAGTGTGTGAACAGTCTCACCTGAAACACAAAAGTTTCACTCAGAGTCACATTCTCACATTTCTTTCCAATTCTCCCAGCCTTCCCATCTCTGTGTGTGCAGAGCAATACAAACATAACATCGATATGTTGTCAGATTGATTGCTAGAGTGTGAGGCAAGACTTCACTCCTTGACAGGCACTGGATAGAGACTGACATGAAACTGTGGGCAAAAAGAAAACCATGGTGTGCTGTTTTAGATCCACTCAAAAATTCTACAATTTTGTTATTTTTTTATTATATAATAAAAATATAGATTAAAGCATATGGAATACATGCAGAGCAACACATGGAGAGATACAGATTCAGGCATTCATAGGTGAGATGTATCATCTGTGTTGTCATGCTGTTGTTATTGTGAGCAACATATGGGAACAGAATAACATCATGACTTGATTCCTGACCTTATACAAGATATCCAAAATTTATTTGAATAGCTTACCATAACAACCTCTTCTCTAGTGTCACTTTCAGGACAGACAGTGAGAATGACTGCCTTGCACACATGTCAGTGTTTAGGATCACTGCTTCTGATTTAACTGTAGATAAAAATTATGTCCTAAATACTGCTACCACCCTCAGGCCAAACTTAACATTTTTTGCACCACTAGGATCTAAGAATGCAAATATTGTCTTCCCATTTTTCATACATCTAATAAAAATGCTGTTTTATGGATATTTTTCCAATATCATTATGTAATACTATATATCTTAACAAGACACAATATAAAATAAGGAAACTAAGAGATTAGAAGTGTTTAACTTGTATGCATTATACAAAACCAAACTCTTTCTAGGTGTCAAATAAAGACTTTTAAATAAAATGAATTTGAACACAAAAATTCTATAAAACAACATGAACTGTAACTGAGCCCTTTCCATCTTTTTTGATTCAAAATTAGCAGCGGGAGAAAGAAAGAAATCAAAACTAAAAGCACATGGTGACAGTGAAAATATTAATCTAAAAGCAAATACTACTGTATATTTTGACAGATTGAAGGTAATGACAGCAGCCTACTAACATGTGCCCCCAGCTCACATTATTAGGCATTGCTATGTTAGCTTAAACAATATAATAATAGCCAGCGTGGAGCACTGCAACAGATGCCAGCTGTCACAATTCACAACACAATACCATAATAATGGGAACATGGCTGGTATCATTGCTGTAATAATACATGTTCATGAATTCTCACGGGGCTACAGTTGTACAGCCCTAACTGAAGGGAACTGTGGTTTTGTTTGTGTTCTGATGTAAATATAAAGCCTTTTGCCAGAATCACAGATGATACCTTTAACATAAAGTTAACAACTGAAACCCGCTCACATTGAACTCTATGTAGGCTGCCTTCCTCAGGATGCCTGTCTTTGAGCTTTTTAGATAGGCCTAAGTCTTTAATTCAAAATATTCTGCGACATTGTTTGCATACTGACTTTTAGTTGTGATTTGTTGTTGTTGTTTTCCCCACAAGTGCCAAGGGGGACTGTTGCTGCAGCCGCACTTGCCACCACCACACCATTCGTTGCTCTTATTTTTGCTGTCTGCCTCTCTTCTTCCTCTTCCATTTGTTATTATCATGCACCTGTCAGTCTCAGAAGAATCACATCTCCAGTATCTATGACATGTTTTGTAGATTTGATAACTACAGTAAAAAGAGGTACCATCACATTTTCAGAATTATGGCCTCAGCCAAAGTGTCACTTGATGTCAAACATCTCTAGTAATTAGCATTACAACTTCACTGGCTATGGACTACTGCAGGAGTCTTGTTTTTTCCCCTTACTTATCGTTGTCTCATCTCCCATACCCAGCTATCTATGAGCCATCATGTGAAGCCTATAAGCATTTGGGCAGATCTTCTGATACCTACTGGATTGACCCTGATGGCAGTGGACCCCTCAGCCCTTTCAAAGTCAACTGTAACATGACAGGTGTGTATGTGTGCACACTTTACTACTCTATCTAGCCCCAGTGACCTGTGAGGAAAGAAACCCCCCCAGTCCTACTCATTGCTAACTTCAGGAAGCAGCACTTTTAACCTGCTATACATTGGGTTTCCATGGCAACACAGTCACAGCTACTGACATTTAACTCAAGGAGCCTTTACAGACACATGCATAAACACCCACACAAATACACGACCAATACATATGAATTGGACCTGTTATGCAAACCTAAGAGTGCTCTAACAATTTAAGTGATGCTTCTTCTGCCATACACACACACTCACACACACACACTTCCCCGCCTCCACACACACACACACACAGAGTGAAATAAATAGGTAGTCTGGGAGAGCAGAGCACTAAGGCAGAGCGAAGGCAAGGCTTTTAATGAAATGTCACTGCACTCCGCTGGCTAGCCCCTTAGTTACGCTGAATCGCACACTTACACACACCTCAGAAATGTTGAGTTTCTTATTTTCCTTCGCATACATACACCTGGCTGAAAGTGTGAATGAACAGTGAGATGTCTGAGTGACTAACTCCTACCATAACAGTAGAGAAGGGTTTATTAAGCCCTGGAGTCTCAAATCTGACAGTTAGATGACACAAAAAGAACATCACTGCCATGGGAGCTAAATCGCAGTTTTCTATGTACACATACAGTATGTGCCAGTATATCAGGATGTGAGTGGATCTAGCAAGTGTCAGTGTATGTAATTGGTGTACATTTATTTGAACTAATTATCTACTATGTCTAATATGTTTGATTTTTGCAGCATAATAGTTTTGAAGCCATATAATATAATTTAGTTGCTTAATTTGTTTATGTGTTTGTATGGATAGAGGACAAAGTATGGACAACAGTTATGAACAATCTGCCACCCAAAACTGCAGTGAGCGGCTCCAGCAGAGAGAAACGCACTGTCCTACAAGTCAACTACAGTGCTTCTATGGACCAGGTAACACACACATACACACACCAGAGATGCATTATGCAGAGAACGTCTTGTGTTGCCTAGTGTAGCATTTGCATTTTTAGATTTTAAAAAACCCAACAAAAAAATTTAAATAATGCACATAAAATGTATAGATGCTTTTATATGCTGTATCCCATAAAGTAAAACTGACATTACTTGTAATACAATGAAAAAACAAGCGTTTGAAAAATCTGTTATTACATATTCACCCTGTAATAGACTCCTACAAGTCGCACACAATGATTATCATGTATTCTGAAACTCATGCTTTTTATTGTTAGTTTCCAGCTAGATGGACCTACTGTAATTTCTGCTCATGTATTTTAAGTGGAGTGGTTGCATTCTAGGCCACCGATTTTAGCAACAACTTGACACAGACAGCCTCCACTTCTCTCATGTGCATAGCTAGTCATATGCTGTGATTGGGAAGACAGATATTTTAACCAAAGACGTATAAACCAAGTCAGAACTATCTAAGAATGTGATTTAGAAGGCACAGCACATAGTGATTTGAAAGATTTTTTCTAACAAAATCTTTTTTACAGTGGTTTATGTAGTGTAGTTGAATTGTATTAAAATATATGGTATGTTACGCCCACAATATAATTTGATCACTAAGTCCAAACGCCAAATGGCACTTTGGTGTCCATGTGGACATAATCTTGGGTATAACAATTCAGAATGCTTATGCTTTCTTTAGTAAATTTTAATTCTTTTTCTCCTCCTTCTCCTGTTTGGACTTTTGCACAAAAGGGGTTGAATTTAAAATGATGTGAGTGACTACATGAGTGAGCTCTTTATGCAGTATGTATCAACAACCGTAACAGTGATGTCTGAAACCACATTCTTACACAATTTTAGCTATAAACCAATATTTCTTCTCCAACATTTTGACAAACCTGCATTAACCATTAACAACAGCATTATATAATCTCTGTACTCATATACTATACAGCTAGTGAATAAATATAATAAAAACTGTAATTCAAATTCACACTGCAGCCTTCTACTGATTCAGTCTTTATTCTTTCAAATTTACAATGATAACCCTACATAAAGAGTATTTCATCTCATGTCTCCTGCTGTATTTCTGCTACATGCAACTCAGACTGCCTGAATCTGCTCTCTCACACTCAGGAGTCAATACCTTAATCTTTCTGGTGAGTGGTTATAAATTGCAGTTGTCACTCTCAGTCAAAATCAAAATGTGGGTGAACTTCACAGGTTCCACACACTCCAGTGAGGAGTGACAGCAGTTTTTACCTGCAAAATGTACAAGGCCACTGTGTTCCGTGAGGTGACAAGGTTTGAGTAGCGTATCCTTCCTTTAATTATGTTCCCTTCTAATTTGTATGGATCACTTGGTCCATTTTCAACCGATCTAAATCATTGGGAAGCTAAATTAAAACAACATTACAGTGCACTTTGTTTCATTTTGCAGCTCAATAATTTGGTCTCACATGAAAGTGGCCTGTCTGGCTGAATAAGATAAAATGAAAATACATATCCTTGCTTGTGTTTCCAGGTGACAGCCATCACCACCAGTGCAGAATACTGTGAGCAGCAAATTGCCTACAGCTGTCAAAAGTCCAGACTGCTCAACACTCCAGGTAAAGGTTATAGGTGGCATCTTTATTCACCGCTAACTCAAACACAAGTGTTCAGCAGTATAACAGACAGAATGTTTGCTTTTTTGTCACATAGCCAGGTTTTGATGATAAATTCATATTAAAAGTAAAGGGAGTTTGTTCAGCTTCCCTCCTGACTGGGAGTACTATAAAAGGGGAGAAATAAATAAATAAATAAAAATCCATCCATATTAGATCACTGAATAGTTTGAAGTATGGAAATAATATTAATAGGACTTCACCAGATCTTAACCCAGCAAATACAGATCTATTAAAGATTCTGGGCAAAGGTGTCACACACTGCTACCATCACCATCAACACACACAAATGAAAATATCTTTTGAAAAAGTAGATCTCCATGGCAGCATTTCAGTCCCAGCCTTCTGCAGAATCTATGCAAAGAAGGCTTACAGATGTTCTGGTGGCTTGTTATGGTCCAGCACCATACAAAGACACCATATGTTGGTTTTTCTTTTAATTGGTTGCCCATCTATGTTTGCCTGTGTCCTGTCTTTAGCGGGCTAGAATTTCTAATAGAGGTATTGAAAAAAGCTGCTGAAAATTATTTTGGCCTGGCTCAACTCATTCCTTGTAGATTAACTTGGATTACATTTATTTGCATTAGATTTGTTTAGACTCAGTCAGTTTGGCTATAATATACTTGAGCAAGGTCCGGTAGGGTTTTGTGTCAGTTTGATTTAGATTAGTTAGGTTGGCTTGTGAAACGATTTAACTGTATAAGGTATACAGTTGATACATTTGATTAGTGCTATGGTTGGATATAGTGAGTTAAACAGGGTTTTGAATAGTTTTTAAGCAGTAAAGGAGGTATTGCAACTGTGCAGCTGCAACTGGTGATGATAGGGGTACTGTTGTTTTGTGCCAAAGCTTGGTATTTAGTCTAAGGTTAGTGTTAGAGCCTAGGGAATACATTATATTAATGAATGTCCTGAAGCTTGCTGGCATTATGAAAACAGCTTTTTGCCATTTTTCTCGGGCCGACACCAAACCACACACACACATAGACCCATGTGTCTGTCACTTCAGATGAGTTTCAATTGACTTAAAATTATTTCCTGGAGACTTCTGGCATTTTTGACCTCTCCTGCTGAGCTGAGGCATGTGTGGCAGAGCCATACTGAGCTGCTGTTGACTCAGCGTAGCTGTGTCCACTACACTATAAAACACATTGTTTATGTTCTGCATCTTGATCACATGGGGATAGTGCGAGCCACTGAAAATATAACTCACGGTGTCAGTAATACCAGGCACACACACACACACACACACACACACACATATACAAAAAAGTGACATCACTCAAACTCTGGTTTCCCTCCATGCTTTTTAAAGAGGTGAGAGAATCTGATTTGATTGGCCATTACTGTATCCAGTCTTTATTCTACGTTGCACCTGGTTGTGCCTGGCTGTGCCCAGTATGTGCTAATGTTGGTGATCATGAAATTTTTAAAATTTGTTGGACACATGCATATGTGCCTTTGCCTGAAGTTTAGATTTGCATTTGTCTCTGAAACCTTTTACAGGAAAATCGATCCCATAGTTTGCATAGAATCACCCTGAGCAATAGCTTCTTTAAGAAAAGACACTCCCAGTAATTAGTGTGAGTGAGAGAACACAGAGAGGGGGTGACAGAGAAAGATAAGGAGAATAGTGGGATTTGTTACCTATAATAAAGCAATATGTGGTTAGAAATAGCTGGGTATGCAACAGACCAACATTTTGCACTTAACCTCCTCTGCTCTAATCTACACTTACACACACACTGTCAGTCATTCAGTCAATCCTTCATTAACTAGTTTGCTTCTAATTCACTACCTTGCAAGTTAGGGAAATCCAATTAGCAGTCTAGAATGAGTGAGAAAGTAGCACCAGGAAAAATCATTTACCCAAAATATGCTTCATAAATTAGCTGTCAGCTTTCATCAAATTACACTGTCAACAGCATTTCTGCTCTGAACCACTGGCATACACACACACACACACACACACACATACACACAGAGGCACACTAGCTACTCCACTTTCTTCCCATCCAGATTTCATCTATTACACTAGGGCTGGCATTTTGGAGCTAAATGAACCGTTAAATAGGAATTATATTCTGCCACCAGTGACACCCCTAATTTGGAACTTGGGCAGTAATTGTTCTAATTGTCTGACCCCTTCCTCACCTCTTTCACGTAGTCTGTGGTGTTTTGTTTTTTTTTTTTGGTCATTTTTATTCCTGTCCAACATCCACTCAAAATAATGGGATTGAGGCTGATACATGCATGTACACAGAGAGAGAGACACGACTCACTCAGAGACACACACAAGACTCAATATTTCCTTTTCTCAACTTTCTCCACCTTCTCATCCAATGTCGTATCTTCCTGTCTCCGTCATCTTCTGGATCTATGTTTATACATTTCTATCCATCAAAGGTCTCTTCTTTCTCTATCTTTTAACAATTACTTCCCTTAGTGGATGAACTCACTGACACTGTGACATCTTATATCAGTTTCTGTGAGGATGTGTGTGTGCCCAAAAAGACCTTCTGCACATACAACAACAACAAGCCCTGGTTTACAGCCAGACTCAAGCAGCTTCCTCGTGCCAAAGAGGAGACTTACAGAAGCGGGGACAGTACTCTGTACAGCCAGGCCTGGAACACACTGACAAGGGAGATCAGAGCAGCAAAGAGGAGCTACTCTAAAAAGCTGAAAGCTCAGGTTTCAGCCAACGACTCCTCGTCTGTGTGGGGGAGCCTGAAAACCATCACTGGCTACAGAAAACCATCCCCCCCTGCTGTGGAGGACCGTCAACTAGCAGACAACCTGAATGTGTTCTACTGCAGGTTTGACAATCAACACTCCCCCCTCACCCTCACCACCTCAGATCCAGCAGCTGCTCCCCCAACAATCACCACCCTTCCCTCCAGCCCCCCATCTCTGACAATCTGTGAAAATGATGTCCGTGGCCTCTTTAAAAGACAAAATATCAGAAAGGCACCAGGCCCAGATGGTGTGACCCCCTCCTGCCTGAAAGTGTGCGCTGATCAGCTGGCCCCCATCTTCACACTCATCTTCAACAGCTCACTGGAGCT
>NW_018127958.1:1378695-1390127 GCF_001952655.1 Monopterus albus
CAAGAAGGCACAGCAGAGGATGTACTTCCTGCGCCAGCTCAGGAAGTTCGACCTGGGAGCCCCAGGAGCTGCTGATACAGTTCTACAGAGGAATCATCGAATCTGTTCTCTGCACCTCCATCACTGTCTGGTTTGGCTCAGCAACCAAACAGGACAAGTACAGACTTCAGTGGATAGTCAGGACTGCAGAAAAGGTCATTGGTGTGAATTTGCCCTCCATGGAGGACCTGTAAACCTCACGGGTCAAAAGGAGGGTGGAGAGGATCACTGCAGACCCCTCACACCCTGGACACAATCTGTTTGAACTCCTCCCCTCTGGATGCCGTTACAGGTCACTGTGCACCAAGAAAACCAGGCACAGGGACAGTTTCTTCCCCCAGGCTGTCGCTCTGATGAACACTTAACCCACGACAGTATGATTAGACAATAACCCTCAGTGCAATACCTATGTAAATATGCATTGTACAGATTATACAGACTCGTACAGGTCTCTAGTTCTTAAGCACTCTGTTTTATCCCTATTTATTTCATTTCAGTGAACATTCCTTTGTTGTCTGCATTGTTTACTGTCTGTTTATACTGCCTTTTGTTGATGTTAATACTGCTATTTTGTTATATTACACAGCCTTATGCTGGTTTACTGTTTTGCCCATTGAGAGCTGATGTACTTGAGTCAAATTCCTCGTGTGTCCGTCACACCTGGCCAATAAAGCAGATTGTGATTCTGATTCTGATTCCTTAGTCTGTCCAGCTCTTAGTCAGCTCAGTAGGTCGTTATCATGTACCACATTTTCATTGTCATGGTTAAATGTGAGGCATAGCAACAAACTACTTGGGTAGGTTTATGGAAAGATTTGTTTGGTTTTGTTAAAATGCTAACGTCACTGCAGTTTTGACTATTGGTTCATGATTGGAAAGGAATAGCTGTCCTTTGTTTCAAACTCCCATCAACTCTAACCTCCTCCCTACTCTCTTACTACTTTATAAAATAACACCAACAGTAACTGTTGTTCCTGTGTAACTGTTGTTGTTATAATTACTATTGCCACTAGAATTTGTTTAATTTAAACACAAATTGATGATATGTACCTTCTGACCTATTGCTACGTGCAGTTTTCTAATACTGCTAATAAATTCTGATATGTTTTCATGGAAAGATTACTTTCATGACTGAGTTTTTACGATCACTTAAACTGCAATAGTCTCACAGTAGAACCACCAACAAACCAAAAACACATGCAAAATTATATTCAGCATGTTTTCTACTGAATGAAACTGCTAAAATGCCACTCTCTTCCCATTTTCCTGCTTTTTCACTCCCACACAGATACTGCCAAATGTATGTGCATATGTGCAAATACTCACTTCCAGTTGGTGCTTTGGTTAACTTGTGAAAACACTTGTTTTCTTTAGACTTGCCTGAAGCAGTTGATAGAATCATTTATAGCATCCAGGCTAATGAAGCAGGAACATTTTCAATCAAATAAATGGCCAATTAATCCAGTGAACTGTGCTTCAGTAAGACATAAGTGTCTAAAATGTGCCCTTTTAGAAGCTATACAGATACAGTGCATACGTTTTGTGCTTATATGAAGACTTAAGTCACTGGCTAAATTAACGTTTGTGAATATTAATCAAACAACTCTTTTCCAGTTTACCTTTTGACAGTTGAGTGATGGGGCATATAATGCAGTTTAGTTATTAAACTAACAATATAAGTTTAAGTGTATAATAACTTAAAGGAAAGATATTAATTTGTCAGTCAGTAACTGCAATTTTCCTCATCAGTGAGCTTAAATATAAAAGTTTAACTTTTGGGCAGGAAATAACACTGCTGTGTGAATATTATAATTTCATGTCTGTGAAGAGTCTGTTATCCAAGTCATGGTATTCCATAAATGCTGTAAAAGGCAACTGAACCTGTTTGGGGTTCTTGAAGACTTTTGACCTCTCATCCTAGAAGCTTCTACAGTAGAGATGTTAAATACATGGGACTCCCCACCAGTCAGTCACTGATGGGGCTTTTTGAATGAGATGTGAGATCCTCAATTCCAGATGCAACTGATAGTGCTTTTGGGTATAATAGTGTCATATAATCGGGTAATCAAACAGTCAACATTATTTTGTTGTGAAAAGTAACACTGGCAGCAAAATGCTAATGTTTTTAGATAATAACCTGGCCACCCTAAAATGGGATTTGCTGAAAGTGCTGCATATTCAAGCTCTTTTCTCTCTGCAAAGGAAATCATTCACTCGCTCTCAGCAAAATAGCATCCATTTAATCTGGGGAGATGTGATCAAGTCACATAGTCAGTGTAATTGTTTTCCAATCATATCAAAGGTTATTATGTTACTGGAGAAATAAAGTGAGTTTATTTAAGAGCTTTATCAAATTATACAGTTGTGTTATGCTAGCATAATTACTAACTGTTGAAATCTTAGCAACAGCTAAAAAGGAGTCATAAGTAGGTCATAGGGCAGCAAGATAAAATACTAAGGTGAAAAGAGAAAAAATAAGTCTACAGACTGAGGTCATTATAAGAAGTTAGAAGAGAAAGGAACAGAGGGAGCAGCTGAATCCCCTAGTTCCCTGTTACAAAAAGCTGTCAACCCATTTCAGTTACAGGTTGAGCAAAAGGAGGGTGCCATGGCGAACACTACTGAGCTTGATATCAGGATCTGACAATTGCATGGCATGTACAGTAGGCCATTCAGTGAAAAAGAGTTGACTTGGGACAAGTGAGTAACTGGCTGACCACAAAGGTGAGAACACCATTAAAAGCACATGTATACAAGCAGTTATTTGACTTTATTTTCTCTGTTTTGATGAACATACACTTGTCACATGTTGCAATTTTTAAAAATATATTCTGTAAACTAAATAAAAGACAATACCTGACCCAGGTCTCGACAGTATGTTTGTAAGTGGTTTGGCTCAGAAATATCATTGCTCATGAAGTGTGATGTAAAAGTGCCCCAGTCTTAATAACTATATCCACATTCACAGGTTAGAAATTGGTCTTTGAAGTAAAAAGGGAAGAAGAGACAAAAGAAGGAGAGGGGAAGAGATCGAGGGACATTGAAGCAGAAGAAAGAAACGGGTGGCCAGGGATGAGATATGATTGTGGTTCAGGATAATGAGGTTATGTACATACATGGCGTTGTTATTGTCCATTCTTTGGGCTCTTCTGGTCTCAATTACTGCCTCACAAGTCACAGCAAGCCAACCACAGTAATATTCCACACACACATACGCTCACAGGTGTTGTTAATACTACTTGTTTATTTTTCTCTCATTTGAGGTTTTTGATGTTCATCATTAACCTTTACAAATGCAGCTGTGGCAGACAATTGGTTTTCTCTCCGTTCTCACATACATTCTTAAGCTTTCTGCAAAAAGAACAGTTTCTACATATATCAATAATGGTGCACTGCTGTGAACTGTGAACAAGGCTAGTTGACCAGCTGAACTACAAAACCTGCCTTTAATTATGTTTAATTGCAAAATAGACAATCCTTAAATTATCTACAATAAGTGCTGCTCACCCATCTGTAGTGTGGCCTTGATGTCAGCTCACACCTGTTACCACCTGGTTTTATACTTTTAGATGTTTTACTGCTGGTGGAATAAAATAAGAACATGCTCACTGCCATTGTCCTTGGACTTATTGTATGTCAGTCTTAGCATATCTTTATATTTCATGTATTATCACTTTTATTAGCCTGTTGTGTCTGCACATTGCCCAGTTGCACTGTTTTTCATTACCTAACTAATGTACTGGTTGCAGTGTCATTCATTTGTGAAAGCACTGAAGTCAAGAAGCAAGTCAGAGACTGAAAGAGAGCAAGAGCTAATATATCGAAAGACAAAAGAACAGAGAACTATCACCTCAGGCGACTCTTTCACTCTCACCATCACCCCTGTGCCCGCCTTTCTTCTTCTCTTCCTCTTACCCCCTGTAGACTAGATGCTAAGTAATGTTAAATCATCCTCTGTCTTTCCCTGCTTTAAATGCACTGATGAGAACCCGTCTCCCCTTCAAGGTTGCTGGCAGATTTTTGCCCCCAACTCATTGTGTGCATGGGCAGAAGGAGCTGAGGGTGTTCAGCCAGTTGATAAGAGGCACTCTGGGCTGACATGTATAGTTAGCTTTTAGCACAGCACACAACCTAAAACCTTTCTTTGGCCTTTCAGATAGGTTAAGACAGGACACTCACAGACATCTGTGGTGTTGATAGTACAAGGTTTCCTCATACAAAATTAGCAAGGTGAACAAGTGAGGTTTTTTTGTGCATGTGGATGTGTGGGTGTGACAAAGTGGTGTTTTAATGGAAAGACTGTACAAGAAATAGAGCAACAAATTGTGATCTGTCACAGAGGAGCCCAAATCATTTACATCCTATAATGTGTGCTCTCCAGTTGCTGTTGCCTTGGTGAAGCATCATTGACTGGAATAATGTTGTCATATGCTGTGTTGACAGCGTTGTGTGTTTTATCCCAGCCCATGTCCACCCATTTACTGTACCACAGTTACAGCTTATAGCCACACAGGTGCCGGCATTGATGGAAAAGAGTATAACACTTTATAGTACATTAAGCTGGAGTAATAATGCTTTTACAAGGGCAGCATCTCTCTTATTTTCTTTAATTTCTTTGGTTACACATTTTCTTCTTCTGTATTTCTTAATGTCTCTCTCATTGTTTTTGTTGTTTTCTCTCTGTCACACCGACTCTGTACAGTTCCATATAGGTGGGAGAAATTTTGTAAGCATATGGGAGTTCCCATTAGAGGGATGGTCAGAGTGTGAGTCTGTTTATGTGTCTGATGTCGGTCTATGATAGCGTTGTAGTCACTAAACCTTGAGTCCAAGTCAAATCTCGAGTTGCCAGTGTTCGAGCCCAAGTCAAGTCTGAGTCACCAAAGAATAATATGAGTTAAGTCCCCTTTGTATTGCATCACCATACAACCCAGCAATTTGATACATCAAAATAATTTGTAGAAAGGCAGAGTACACTTCAGTGGAAATGTGCCAGATACAACGTGGTGCAGGTGAACAGCTTTTAATTATCAGTATCTTAGGACAAAATATTATGGCCTATTACAAAAAAAAGTATCCAACTTCAGAGTCTGAATGCAGTCAGTGTTTGAGTCTGAGTCCAAGACCAAGTCATCAGTGTTCAAGTCCAAGTTGTGTCACGAGTCCTGGACTTGAGTACTACAACACTGGTCTGTGGATGGACATTGTATATGCTGTAACTGTTTGAGACAACAGCTGTTGCTAATGAAGCTTTTGGTGTGTATGTTTGCATGTCTCTCTCACTCAGTATTTTTTGTGCGTTTGCATGCAGATACACATGCCAAAAAGCACATAGATATGTCTGCTACACACTGACTGTAGCATTCTCCAAGCATGATACTACTCTCTTCTCCACATCTGCCTAGTGCAGGGCAGAATAAACACATTCTGTTTTACCACAAGCTATCGAAAAATAGCCATCATATAAATATCTGAGCAGGAAACCTAAGCTGGACTGTACATACATCAAATGTGCATACATTGTGATTGTAGTGCTACTGGTGTTTGTACAACTAGAATAAACCCATATGGATTAACTATTCAATCTTCAAGCATCTTACTAACCTTTAAATAATCTAAAATGTTCTGAGAAAGGTGTTGTGCCTTCCCTAAAAGTATTTTACACATTCATGCATTTTTCTTTTGAGGGGATTCTGTTTGATGTACCCACTGCAGCTGTTGGTACCAGTAATTAATGCTCTGTTTCAGGCACAGCCAAAGATCAAATGGTATGTACTGCTCTGGGCCAGGTTTTGGTAGAAGTAAACTAATTCAAACTCAGAAGTAAAAGTATTCTTTTGAAGTCCTCATTTGCTATTAATAACAAACACCAATGTGGCAGCTAATGCTTCCTCAATGTGTAGGCTCAGTGATGGTTACCGTCCAGTCTCTTTTAGGTGGGTAGTGTCAGGTGCACATACTTAGAACTACAAATCAACAAAACACTTTTAAAACTAGAATTGATGTTTTGCATTTGTATATCTATGCCAAAGAGTCAAATTCACAGGAATAGGGCAAATGTGAGTCAACTGTGACCATGACCTTTCACCTCTAATCATCAAAATCTAATAAGTTGATCCTTCAATCCAAAGCTGCGTTTTCACTAATCGAACCTAATGAGCAGTATACCCCGTACTTCACACCATATAACCTCCCAAGTTGACGTGAACCGTCCTGCTTTGTTTTTCCACTGTGGGCATTTTTGCTGTTTTCAGCTTGCTGGAAACCTGCAAAGTTATTCATAGCTACAAGATGCCTAACAATGTCACTTTCTATATTTCTCAAATTATCATCAGTGCTGGATGTAATGGATGTAGACAGGAGTTTTAACAAATACATTTTTGAGCCTTTCTTAATAAAAAAAACATACTGTTTTAAAATGTTGCACATAACACCTATGATTAAAGCTTTTTTTAAAGAGAGTTCAAACAGTGCATCAGGCTGTTGTTTCATGCCATTGCTCTTTTCAGCCAAAAGTAGACATCAGTCAATATAAAGAGCCTACAAGGGAGTCCATTATCTATACACAAAAGGCAGCACTCAGCACATAGTCTTATGAACAATTTGCTAATGGTTCTGTTATTGCTATTGTGTGCATTACGATTCAGCATAAGACATTAAACTTGTTAATGGTCTTGTGGGACTGAAGTAAAAGCAGTACAGGTAAGTTAAGAGAGGGGTGACAGCATGTTTTTTGCTTCATATTTTGGTTGAGAGAGTCTAAACTGCACAAAGCCGCAAGTATAAAAAGAGAAGAAATTCCCCGAAAATAAGGATCTTACAGTTTTATTATTTGTCTATTTATATTGTTTTCTTTATTGCACCCTTCTGTTTTCTTTTCTCCATGTTATCTACTTTCTTCTCAATGTTCTATCTATCTGTCTCATCTCTGAAATGTTCAGTGCTGAAGGATGGGCCTTAGATACACCTTATACAAAAGCACCACGCACAAATATGACGCACACATACTCATTAATGCAGAGAGAGCTTCCAATAAATCTAACTAACAACATGTATTATTGCTTTCACTTCATGTCTTCAGAATTGCGAGTCCACCACTGTTGAGTGTGGGACTGTTTGTGTGTTTATTAGATGAGGCACTTTAGATGATGCACCAAAAAGATATTGAAGATTTTTAGGTGTTCAATCCATTCAGTGTTGATACATCTGGAAAGGAATGTGTGCACATGCATGTCAGTGTGTTTTCACTTACAGTATGCATGTTGGTGTATATTGGTTATTATCGGTGTGGGTGTATTCCCTGTGGATGTCCATGCTTCTGTCACTAGAAATTGAAGTGGGGATTGCTGTTAGACAACAAAACTGAATCTCCTCAGAGAAAAAGCACTACATGGTTAACAGTCAAGTGAGAGAGATGCATACTGGGTAATGATAAACGTGAACATGACAGTTACAATAATTGATCTCCTTTGGTAAATTCTAATTTTCATGTCTCTAGGGGTTCATTGTGCTGCTGAAGAGAATGAGTTTTTGAATATCAGAGTGATGAAACATACCTATTGGGTCAGTCATTGTTGGCAGATAAAATCATGAAGTGTGTACCATATGAAGATTCTAATCTTAAATCTTAATATCCAGTTGCTGCCAGTCATTCTTAAGCCATGTCTACACTGCAAACGTAGCATGTGCAGTGCGCAACATCTGGCATGCATCTTGTGTCTACGCCGGGCTTGCGTTCACTTGTGCATTGGAAACACTTGGTTTACAAAAGGAACACAGAAGAGGTTTGAAAAGGGAAAACAATGGTCCAAAATTTTGTTACTACACTTTACAATGTATCTGACGCATGGCAAAGTACAGCAAATGATAACTACATTTACATATACAAAAGAACTGCGGTGTTCAGTAGGATTGAAGTCATAGATCATGTGTTTTAACGGTTTTTGCTTGATGTATTTCTTTATTCTGCAGTTAGATCACCATCTGTTGCAGTTTTGCAGTATGTAGAGAATGTCCCTGTTATATTTTCTAATAGCTTATTTTGATTTGTGGTATTAAAATCAGGTTGAAACTGAAATCAAAAGAAACTTCCACCATTTACAGTACAGTTTATCACACTTAACATACTGCACCATTGCACACAAACAAAGGACTTCTATGTGATAATAAAAAGAAATTGTTCTGCAGCTTTTGTCAGCTTGTCTGTGCCAATGTTTTCATTGTGTATATTGGTGTTTTGTTGTTTTTGAACTTAGCAACTGAGAACAAAGCAAACACCTGGATTTTAGTTTACACAGAGTATAGCTTGGCTTAATCCATTGTGTACTTCTTTCAGAGACTGAGCCACGTTCAGGTGTTTTATTTGTCTTTGTTGTTTGGGGTTTGATTTTTTGTTGTTGTTGTTGTTGCTGTTGAGCACATAAGATAGTGGAAGAAAGTCAGTCCAAAGCATCTTTTCTAACCACCTTTGTGGTAAGAAGTTTACCTATTGACAGTGTAACACCATGCAGAACTGGAACATGTGTCCAACTCCAAAGGCAAAAACACCCCAGATAGCTTATCAATACAGACCTTCACAGTGTGAAGAGGACAGAAGGACAGACACTAAAAAGGATGAAGGAAAATGTTGCATCTTCCAGGGGCATGGCAATGTGAAGAGGGAAGAGAGGAGGTGTCATGTAAGACAGAGATTGATGTAGAGTGGCAGAGACATAAGAAAACAAGTAAAAGAAGGAAACGAGAGAGACAAGAGGGTAGAAGAAGAACCAGATTAGTTTGTTTTCAGTCGCCTGCACTGACATTGAAAGATATGTTGGTACTAATGTCCTAGAAAGCCTTGGGTAACACAGCAAACCAATACATATCCCTCTTAACGGGATTTTTTGAGCTGTTCTTGCTCCCTCTCGCATGCATGCACACTCACACCAACACACCCAAACAAGCAAACACACAAACAAAAACACCATATGGCCACAGCCTTGCGGAAAGATAAAAGGCAAATGGAAAAATAGAAACGGCTCACTTGAGAAGTAATTATAATATTGGCTTCTTAGTTGTGACGAGCTGAGGGACTGATCTCAATTATGAAGCTTTCTAAGGCGATCATCAGCTTTCCATTTGTCCTCCCCAAGGTTGCCAGGGACAGTGGATGCATGACAAGTTGTGTAGTATGACCAAAAACTGATCATCAAACCTAGGAATTTCAGTGATGTATCACAAGCAAAAGGGCTTACTGCTTTATGAATACATGCCTCCTTGCATTTGCATATGCATATCAATGGCCTCACTGCCTTTTTACCTCCCCCCTCCCTCACACACTCATATATTAAACCATGAAATATTTTCAGTGTCATTAGTGTCATCGCATGCAGCAGTGAGTCTGCTTCAGCAAGTGTATGGTTATTGGCATCCCTGAGTGTGTATGCAGCAATCACTGGAGGCAGTTTTAACACAGCTCTTGGATTACAGCGGGATATTGGGGTACAGGGAGATTAGACCAATTGGAAAAACAACAGGAGAAAAACAGAGGAAATATCAGTCAGCAGTGCTAATGAAGCAACACAGGGAGGAAAGTTGATTATCCAGCTTGACCTTGAGGGGTTTTAAAACTCATCCAGAGAAAGTTAGAGACAAAGTTGGATAAGAAGTTTTGTAGCTGCCATATAAAGGGGTTAGAGAATGTGTGTGTAAAACGACCCTGCTGTAATTGTCCATCCGTGTGTGGCTGTCTGCAGTCATGTGCATTTGGTGTTTGCTAGCATTTCCGTGTGCATACATGTACCTGTTTCTGTTTGTCATACACATAATGTTTGTGTAATGTGTGTGTGACAGTGTATTAACATCACTGTGTTTATATCGATGTCAGCGGATGGGTGTTGTTGTCAGTGTATGTTACTTTGTGCCAATGACACATCTCTGTGGACTGTTTTTCTTGAATGCGTTTTTTTTAACCAAAGGATGAATGAAGATTGTTTTTCCTTGGAGCATACATGACCCTTTCATCTACTAATTTGTCATTTCCATATGCTTTCTGGAAGAGAATTATATGTATTGAACAACTAAACTACACCAGCCCTAACAAAGCCAGGGGAAATGATCAACTAAGTAATGCAGCAAAATAGTATCTTAACCCAGATTAATGTTTGGTACAGTCCCAGAGGGCAGATAATTTGGATTAGGATCAAAGAACAGTAGTAATGTTACACACCAAGAACAGAACCTGGGCATTAGTTTTGTAGTTCATACCTTAATCAAAAATAAACAGCAGGTGTTGTTTGGCATCAAAAATGCAAGGAAGGGAACAAAACTGGAGCGGCAGTTTTTTTGTGTGGTATACTTTGTTCAGTAAATAGTTGTGTGGTTTTGTTCCAGTAGGCTAATGTTGAAGAGAGAGGGATAGGGAGACAAAGGGAGGAGGCGATAGTGGGTTCGGACGGATGCTGTGTTGCCCATTAACCCATTATTTGGAGTAACAGCTGGACACACACAACCATCTGCCTGTTTCCTCTCTGAACAAGACTATTTAGCCTAATGTCACAGAGATACACACATCAGCATGCATACAAAAACTGCTTACTCTTAAAACTCACACATATACAGTGCACTGTCCTTGCCTTTCTTTCCAAGACAGTGATTTATGAGTACCTTTCTCTGTCTCACTCACAGACACACACACACTCTTGCCCCCACAAGTCTTTAACTTTCCAGCTGTGTAGGCAAGCAGTGGTGGGCAGCAGTCTGTACCCCTGACAAGGGTCATCAACCCGGGGGAGGGAGAGCTGTGTCTCTCCCCTTACTGACTGGATAACTGGAACCCATGTACCGAGATGAAGACTTGAAGAGGAAAAGGGGAGGGAGTGGGGTAACGGAGTAAGGGCAGGAAGAAGCGAGAAATAGAGCACAAAATGGGTAGGATGAGGGGAGGGTGGCATACACAGTGAGGAAATGTGAGATACAGTAGTGATGAGCAGTAGAGGAGGAAGAAAAGGATAGAGCTGGTTCAGACAGACGTACTTCTGGCGCCAACAGCGATGGTGACCGTGGTCACTCACGCTCTCTTGTGTTTGTTGTTTTTCTTTGTTTTCTTGGTCTTTTGCAACTCATACCAGATTACTTTTACCAGAGAAGAATTGTTAAATATCGGACAACTCACACCAAACTACCTTCCTCCGATTTTTGTGAACGAAGAATGCTGTATGGTATAGGCTCTATTCTATTATAAAGCCTCGTCCGGTTCTTTCAAACCAGGAACTCAGAGGGACGACTCAGACCACTTGAGTATATAAAAAATATAACCGTGCTGGTTTATTCAAAGAGTCACAGGCAAGAATTAACACTTCAAGTCCAGAGATCTTCCAACCCCCAGGCTGCCCAAGCAGCCCGGAAGCAGAAAA
>NW_018127958.1:1395587-1398185 GCF_001952655.1 Monopterus albus
GACTGCAGCCTTTCTCTGCTTTAACCAACCTTGCATTAAACAGCCTGAGGAAGACATCCTGGCTACACTAACATCTTCTAATACAACAGATCTCTAATCAATATCTATCTAACTAAGAAATTATCTAACAATGGACATTCTGATCGGAGGTGCAGCAGCAATATATGGGACCTGGAAAAAATGCCGCCGGCGTGGAACACGCTTTGGTGCGGTTACGACAAAGGGGAACACAGACCTCACTCCCATCTATTCACCTGGCTAATCTCCGCTCCCTGGTCAACAAAATGGATGAAATTCTTCTCGTCAACAGGACTAACTCTGACTTTGCACGCTCTGCTGCTTTGAGCTTCAGGGAGACCTGGCTCAGCGACTCGATCACGGACGGTGCGATTCGAATACCGGGCTTCCAGGTGTTCAGAGCGGATCGTGTAAAGAAGCTGTCCGGGAAAACGAGAGGAGGTGGAATCTGCTTCTACATAAATGAAGGTTGGTGCACAGATGTCACAATGCTACAGAGGACATGTACGGCAGACCTAGAGACTCTTGTTATCAACTGCAAATGCTTTTACTCTCCCCAGGAATTCAACACTTTCATGCTAATGGGAGTGTACATAACACCGCAGGCTAACACTAGCGCGCTACGGCTCCTAGCAGAACTGATAACTAGCCTGGAGCGAGAACATCCTGACTCTCCACTCATTGTTCTAGGGGACTTGAACAGAGCAAATCTCAACCATGAACTGCCCTACTGCCAAAATACAGACTGCATGTCACCTGTCCCACCAGGGACAAAGTCACACTGGACCACTGCTACAGAACAATAAAAGATGCCTATCACTCTGTCCCCCACGCAGCCCTCGTACTCTCTGATCACTGTATGGTCCATCTTATTCCAACCTACAGGCAGAAACTTAAAGCTGCGAAGCCTGTAGTCAAAACAGTGAAGAGTTGGACTGAGGAGGCTAAGTCAGAGCTACAAGCCTGCTTTGACTGCACAGACTGGAGTGTATTTGAGTCTGCAGCTACAGACCTGGATGAACTCACTGACACTGTGACATCTTCTATCAGCTTTTGTCAGGATGTGTGTGTGCCCAAAAAGACTTTCTGCACATACAACAACAACAACAAGCCCTGGTTTACAGCCAGACTCAAGCAGCTTCATTGTGCTGAAAGCAATTTTTTCCCAGTTCTCTTAACCAGGAACTCGGAGAGACGAGGCAGTCCAAGTGGATACAAAAAACCGTGCTGGCTTATTCAAAGGATCACAGGTAAAATTAACATTACACGTCCGGGTATCTTCCACCTCCAATACTGCGTGCAGGCAGATGAAGAATGAAAGACCCCGAACCCAACAGGCCTGTACATTCTATCTGGTTTGGGCTAACCCCATTCTACACAGGGACGTCAAACCGTGGCATCACCTGATATGCCAGCTTTACAGCTGACCATAGCAGTAGTCAAAACATAGAGAAAATCAATGTGTGTGAGTGCTGATTATGTGGTGTGTATCTAAGAACATACAGGACATTTCCAGACATTAAGCCTAGGACGATATTATGATTAAGATTACGGCTAAACATATCATAATAATAATAATAATCATCCTGCCTGCTGACAATCAAAGTTTTCTATCTAGTTATCCTTGCCCATGTACACCCTGCTAAAATCTCATGACAATGACTAAGCGTTTAAGCTAGACATCCTGTCTCCACTAAACATTTCTAATACAACAAGTATCAAACCAATATCTATCTGACTAAAAAATACCTAACAGTGCCAAAGAGGAGGCTTACAGGAGTGGGGACAGTACTCTGTACAGCCAGGCCAGGAACACACTGACAAGGGAGATCAGAGCAGCAAAGAGGAGCTACTCTAAAAAGCTGAAAGCTCAGGTTTCAGCCAACGACTCCTCGTCTTTGTGGGGGAGCCTGAAAACCATCACTGGCTACAGAAAACCATCCCCCCCTGCTGTGGAGGACCGTCAACTAGCAGACAACCTGAATGTGTTCTACTGCAGGTTTGACAATCAACACTCCCCCCTCACCCTCACCACCTCAGATCCAGCAGCTGCTCCCCCAACAATCACTATCCTTCCCTCCAGCCCCCCATCTCTGACAATCTGTGAAAATGATGTCCGTGGCCTCTTTAAAAGACAAAATATCAGAAAGGCACCAGGCCCAGATGGTGTGACCCCCTCCTGCCTGAAAGTGTGCGCTGATCAGCTGGCCCCCATCTTCACACTCATCTTCAACAGCTCACTGGAGCTGTGTGAAGTCCCCTCCTGCTTCAAATGCTCCACCATCATTCCAGTCCCCAAGAAAACCTCCATCAGCGGACTGAATGACTACAGGCCTGTCACCCTGACGTCTGTAGTTATGAAGTCCTTTGAAAGACTGGTGTTGGCCCATCTGAAGGATGGGCAGTTCACCTACTGGGCAAACAAGTCAGTGGACGATGCAGTGAACATGACACTGCATTACATCCTGCAACACCTCGACTCCCCAGGGACCTATGCACGGGCCCTCTTTGTGGACTTCAGCTCAACACCATCATCCTGGACATCCTCCACTCCAAACTGACCCAGCTCACTGTGCCTGC
>NW_018127958.1:1399598-1418950 GCF_001952655.1 Monopterus albus
CAACACCGTATCAGCAGTAAAGTCCTACAAGTTCCTGGGCTACACTATCTCCCAGGACCTGAAGTGGATGTCCATCAAGAAGGCACAGCGGAGGATGTACTTCCTGCGCCAGCTCAGGAAGTTCGACCTGCCCCAGGAGCTGCTGATACAGAAGAATCATCGAGTCTGTTTTTTGCACCTCCATCACTGTCTGGTTTGGCTCAGCAACCAAACAGGACAAGTAAAGACTTCAGCGGACAGTCAGGACTGCAGAAAAGGTCATTGATGTGAGTCTGCCCTCCATGGAGGATCTGTATACCACACGAGTCAAAAGGAGGGCGGAGAGGATCACTGCAGACCCCTCACACCCTGGACACAATCTGTTTGAACTCCTCCCCTCTGGATGCCGTTACAGGTCACTGTGCACCAAGAAAACCAGGCACAGGGACAGTTTGTTCCCCCCAGGCTGTCGCTCTGATGAACACTTAACCCATGACAGTATGATTAGACAATAACCCTGAGTGCAATACCTGTGTAAATATGCATTGTACAGATTATAGAGACTCATACAGGTCTCTAGTTCTTGAGTACTCTGTTTTATCCCTATTTATCTCATTTCAATGAACATTCCTTTGTTGTCTGCATTGTTACTGTCTGTTTATACTGCTTATTCTGGATTGTTTGCACTTTTTGTTGCTTGTAAATACTGCTTATTTTTGTTATATTACACAGCCTTATGCTGGTTTACTGTTTGCACATTGAGAGCCGATGTACCAGAGTCAAATTCCTCGTGTGTCCAACACACCTGGCCAATAAAGCAGATTGTGATTCTGATTCTGAGATATGATAATGGTTTTGTGGGCTGGAGGGTCCAGTGAAACACAGCATGGTGGACCACGATGTTAGCAGATAGGATGGTTGGAGAAGGGACAGGCTTGGCTTATTGAGAGCAGCCTTTTTTACAAAGCATCATTCAGGCACATACTCACACATACAATCACACTGGCACCAAGACCTTAGTGATTTATATAGCCCAGTGGTTGGTAATTTATATATCTAACACACAAAAAGCATTCTAAGAGTTCATCCTGCCTTTCATTGTTCACAAAAGTGCTCCACATGTAGATTCACTCCACTCTGCCTATCTCTGTAGCACACAAACCTACTACATGCTCTTTTTTTTTTTTTACTTTTATTTTGTTTATCCTTTACCTAACTTGGAAAGTCCCACTGCGATTCAAGTGCTCTTCCTGGGTCCTAGTCAGTGCACTGAGAGCTCTTTGTACACTTTTCCCTCAGTCTTGACTTGGCCACTGCAACATTGACTGTTGATTATTCAAGGCAAGTGAATTATCACATGACCGTGTGCACTGTATATGACCACAGCTTGGGTGTATCTGAATTCAGATTTGAAATGTACAAAGTAGCAGATATGTGATTCTAGTTCATCTGTTTGTTTGTGTATTAGCAGATTAGTAAGGACCCTAACACACCAAGCTAACCTCAAAGGCCATGCACCCACAGATTTACTGATCAAATTTGATGCATCTCCTTATCCTTTTTATTTACATAAAGTCATATTTGAATGTTCCTCAAAGGCTGCATCTGATGGCCAGCTGGACTCTGGCATGTATGGTCATTCTGCACTTACATCAGAAGAAATAACTCCTCAGTTGTCTGTAGTCATAAGCTCTGTAAAGTGCTATTTTGCTCTGCTTTGGCATTTAATTTGTGAAAGAAAAGAAACTCTGGGGATAAAGAGAAAAATGAGGAGAAATCGCATTACTGGGGTGAACTAACTGATTTTTCTTGGCTGAGCAGCCTGGCAAGCAATTATTCTTCATGTATCTTCATTGTTCTGTTGAAGATACAGTACATACTGGCCACCATGTCACACACTGAAATATTCCCTCTTTTAACTGTGAACTATAAATTAGCGTTGCCAAGTCTCTGTGACTGAAACATCAAGTTCTCAGCTGTGGCTTGCTGATTATATGGGCCATACCTAACTAAAGTCCCCACTTTTGTTATTCCTTTTTCAAACTCACTTGTTACAAACTCCTGTGGTTTTTAATTAAGCAAACTGTGTCTGTGGTGCAGTCATGTTTAGGGCTGCATTTTTCAGTCCAGATTAATCCCATCCAATTACAGGAGCAAAGGGTTTGATGTCATTTATGAGTGCTCCTTTTGCTCACAGTCTGTGTCAACCCAGGCCAGCAGATCAGTTTGTAAGCTGAGTCCAATCAGACTGCTTAGTGCCTGATGTTCAAATTACTTCCTTAAGAGGATAACCTAAATCAGACCACAGAGGTGCTGAATTCATAATCATAAATGTGTTCAACAAGCAAATAGAAGAGAACACAAAACAAGCAACTCATGGAGCTTAATCCAGGCAAATGTGTTTACTCTTACAAATTAAGTGACCTTATCTCTTGCAGAAAACATCCAGATGCTGTAGAGTCCCACAGTTCCCAGCTTCAGCCAGTCTTACAGTAGCAGTTGATGACGCTGTTGAAGTTGCTACAGTCCCTGAATTGTCAGGAAAACCATGAGTTGAACCAATGTATTGCAAGAATAAATTCCCTGACTGACTCATATCTTTACGCCAAATATAGAGCTATAACTAACAGCTAGTTAACTAATCTTAGTTTAGCATAAAGACTGAAGACATGGGGAAGCAGCTAGCCTGGCTCTGTGTGATGGTAGGACATTCATCTTAACAGCCCTTCTAAAGTGTTAAAGCTACAGTTTGCCTTTTTACAGGGGGTTATTTACAGTAAGTGCACTTTTACTGCGTTTCCACTGTCGGACCAAGCAGTACACCCCATGCTTCCATAACCGTCCCCCAGCATAACCACACGGGTTCATGCAGACCATTCTGCTTTGCTTTTCTGCCCTTTTTTCTTGTGTTGGTCTCTGTTTAGAGGAGAATGGGGCTGCACTCCTTGAACACACACACACACACACACACCTGAACAGAGCATAATTAATTTTGGGTTTATGGTTATGTTGTCAGGCAGTATCAGGTGGTGCAACAGTTAGGTTCCGTCTTCGGACATGCTGGCCAACCAACACTTTGTGTGAAGTGTGCATGTCCTCCCAGCGCCTGTGTGGGTGCATCCTCCTACAGCCCAAAGACATTAGATTAGGTTGATTGGTTACTGAATTGCCTGTAAGTGTGAATATGACTGTGAATGGTTGGCTGTGTCTATGGTGACCTGTTCAGGGTGTACCCCACCTCTCACCCAAAACAAGCTGTGATTTGGTCCAGCCTCCTATGACTCTCTACAGGATAAGCAGCAGCTAATGGATGGGTGGATGGCTTGTGTTGTGTCTTGAGCATTGGTTAAAATTAATGAAAAAACTTAAATAGCAACTGTTTGGTGTTTCTAGTAAAAGCTGTTTCTTATGTATTCACTTAGTTATTTTGTTTGTCTCTTTTTAGACACTAAATTTCTTGTCTTTTCATTTGCATTACATTTATTCATTGTCTCTGTCATTGCTTTACTGTTGCACCTTATTCTTTGCACATATGCAGCTTTTCACAATTGCAGAGCAAAATGATGCTGAGGTTATTTTCTTTATATGCTTTCACTTTCATCTTTATTGTAATTTGAGTAGGGACTATCAACTTCTCACCGAATGTATTGTTTGGTGTTTGCTGGCTTTTGTGCCTTGTGGAGTGGAAAATAGTACGCCATCACAACACTGAGAAATATTACAGCCGGAGAGTATGTTGCTCTCCATCCGTTCTGCATCAATGTGAAGCCATGGGTTTTTTTATTGTAGTTGTTGTCAGTAACATTGCACACTTACAGTAGGCGCCACAACAGGACTTGATGTTGTCACAAAGCTATCACCCATTTCAAAAGGTGCCATGGCTGTGTGTATGTATTTTATAAAGAAGCAATGGAAAGATTTAAAAGGAAGAAGTTGACAGTGAGAATGGAGTGAAGGAAGGAAGAATATATACTAAAAATGCAGAACAGAGAACCAAGAGGAAACACATGGTTTCAGAATTATTGTTTGTTGGATTTTCCCAGTAACATCTCCTGCTGTGCATCTTTAACGGAGGTTACAGGGAGGCTACTGATGTTTCTGCACAACTCCTCCTGATTGCTACTTCTGACACTGTTGGGGAATTATCATAATCCATTTTCAGGGTGCACTGAAAGACCAGTACCATGTGGTGGGCTGTAAACTGAGATTAGATTCACAGTAAGATACTGAAGCATGGCTGTGCATGCAAATGTAAATGGGATGGTACTGTAGTAGAACCCCATTATCTGCGCAGCTCATTCAGAGGACATGATGGTGTAGACTCAAGACTGAAGGAACAATTTGCATCTTTACACAAAATGAGGATTCACTATAACTTCATTGTGAATTTTTCACAAAGACCAGAGTTAATTGTGATTTTAAGAAGTCTTAAAACCCTACTGATTTACCAAGGTACAGAATGGATGAATGGGTTGCTCTTCAAACCTGTGCAAAAAAAAAACGTACAGCGGTATCAACTTCTTATGATGTATTTGGTTTTAAAATTCAGATTTAAAAGCAAGCTACCCCTGAAAAAAGCCACAGCAAGTGTTTCTGAGTGTGTGTGTGCTTATACAGTAACATGTGCATGCCTAATATACAAGTCCCTCAGAGTTTATCTGTTTGAGTACACACTTACAGTGTCTATTACCACATAAGAGTACTTGTCTCTGGCTTCCAGCTTGCCTTGGGCCATCCTGTGGTGTTTAAATCGGTGTATCATCTGTCATTTAGCCTTCTATCCCTGTACCTCTAAGAAGCCTACTGCCTCCTCAGTGCTTGCCACTCCACAATGCTTCCAGTACAATAACTCAGGGAAGCTAACAGGATCACATAATATGGCATGACTATTGCGAACACCAACAGTGGGATTCGCTTTGTTGTTAAGCCTTTCTTTGTCTGTGCTTCAAAATGCCTTGATTCACAGCTGCCCATCTCTCTGTTTCTGTGTGTCATTCAACATTAAGCTTTCTGCGTAACTCTCTTCTTTTTCAGTCTGTTCTACCTCAATCTGCCTGTCTGTATTATCTAGGAGAGTGTCTATGCTGTGAGGAGCTAAACCTAACCAAGTTAGGTTCAGTTATTTCTGTTCTTAAAGCTTGTAGCTTTATGAATCTTTCAAGTTCTTGTTTGTCCCACACAAATAGTGGGCCCCTTATCCAGCAGAATATCTTAGGTGATATTTCAGACAACATTGATCTTTTAATCTGAAAAAACTTAGAAAAAATCAACTGGACAAGGTTTCTAGGTCAAAGACGTTTCACCTCTCATCCAAGAGGCTTCATCAGTTCTGACTGACTGGTGTTGAGCCAGAGATATTTATCCCCCCCTCGGTTTCATGTGATGTCACATCCTTGTTCACTTGCATCCCCACCACAGAGGATGTCAGGGCGGTGAAGAAGAGACTGCAGAAGGACGACAAACTAAACAGCAGGACTGACCTCACCCCAGACCATGTATGCACTCTGCTGAAACTCTGTTTAAACACTACCTACTTCCAGTTTAGGGGGCACTTCTATAGGCAGCAACATGGCTGTGCAATGGGCTCCCCTGTCTCTCCTATAGCTGCCAACCTGTACATGGAAGAAAATGAGGAGAAAGCCCTGTCTTCCTTCACTGGTACCGCTCCCAGCCACTGGTTCCGCTACGTGGACAACACATGGGTTAAAATCAGGACCCAGGAGGTAAAGGCTTTCACCAAGCATATCAACTCTGTGGATGGCAACATCAAGTTCACTCGTGAGGATGCCAGAGGTGACTGTCTGGCCTTTTTGGATTGTGCAGTCCACTTGGGAGGGGATAGAAGCCTGTAGGTAGAAGTATATCGGAAACCTACACACACGGACCAATACCTGCTTTTTGACTCACACCATCCACTTCAACACAAACTGGGAGTCATCAGAACTTTAAATCACAGGGCAGAGGAAATGCCCGCAACTGCAGAAGGGGCCAAGAAGGAGAAATTACACATCCAGAACTCCATTAGGGCTTGTGGATACCCTAAGTGGGCCTTCACCAAAGCAAGGAAGAGGCCCAACACCAAAGGACAAAACACCCAGACATAAACAGAGTGATGTGGTGTATGCAATTAAGTGTAGTCAGGAGTGTACATTGGTGAAACTAAGCAGCCGCTTCACAATGCATGGCCCAACACAGGAGGGCCAACTCCAGTGGACCAGAGTCTGCAGTCCACCTCCACCTTGAAGGACAAAAGACATTCTTTTGAGGACAGTGAAGTCCAGATCCTCTCCAGAGAACATCGCTGGTTTGAGAGGAGTTAAGGAAGCTATTTTTGTAGACTTTTGGGTGGTGGACTAAGACAACTTGTCATCCACCTACAATCCTGTTTTGAGATCTCTGCCCAAACATGCCTACCAGGACAATAAGTGTCAGTCCACAGGGGAGGATTCGAACACAGGTAACGGCTCTCACCGATTCTGGGCTATAACAACTCAGTCGTTAGGGGACATTGTTGGCCTTCAAAGGACTGAAACACCACCAAGGGGGATAAATATCTCCGGCTCAACACCAGTCAGTCAGAACTGATGAAGCCTCTTGGATGAGAGGTGAAACGTCTTTGACCTAGAAATGTAGTCCAGTTTATTTTTTCTAAGTTTTTTTTCAGCTTACTATGACCTGGATGACTGAGAATCTGCACAGACTTGATCTTTTAATATTAAGGAATACACTGAGAGTGGGGTCATGGGTGAACTGAAGTTAAAGAGAGAATGTTGTACCACTGAACTGCTAAAGCTGCCATATCATTGGAACAGTTTTGACAAAGCTGTGCTTGATGCATCTTGGCACTGTCTTCTCAAATTGAAATTAAATGGCCTAATGGGGCTCATTTTTATCATATTCTTTTTTTTTCAAACCTGATGCCTATTTTACTCATGATACCAATCTTGGAAAATAACATGGATTTAGTGCTATGTTCTACTTTGCACTATTTAAACACTATAGTTATTATTATGATGGTGCTGGATCTTGTTACTGAGGCACCTGTATTGAATACATACTGTTTCAATGTTACTGGGAGTGGTCCGATAGTCAAGCAGAGAGAACCTGAGTGGAAGACAAGACAAGGGAGATGAAGAGAGCGAGAGAGGAAGGCTCACAGCCCTGATAAACATGTGCTCAAGGGAACAAACAACCAGATGTTTGGAGAAATGCAGTGGTTTTCAAAGTTTTACAATAATATTGTACAGAAATCTCATTTCATCTCATTTTCTTTACTGCTTAGTCCCCAACGAGGTCGCGAGGGGGCTGGAGCCAATCCTAACCGGCATCGGGCGAAAGGTGGGGTACACTTTGGACAGGTCCATCGCCGGGCCTATTGTACAGAAATATGAAATAATATTTAACTTAACTAAGTTTAATACATTCATTTAGATTGAGATCTGGGCAATGGTAGCAAATACAAGGAAAGAAGTAATTTATGTAACTATGACACTAGCTGAAAATTATAGCCATAACTTGAAGATTTAAATGCCTCAACTGAGTCAGAGTGTCTATTGTCAGCGGGGAACTTATTTCAAAGGAAGGGGAACACAATAGGTGGCCCAGCAGCCTCTTTTTACTCCAAGGATGGACAGGAGCCCTGCATTCTGAAAAACAAAGTTTAAGGAGATTGCAGATATGAAGGGCCATGTCCATTTTAGATTTTATATATGATTAGAAGCACCTTAAAGTCTGATCTGGCATGGATAAGCAGCCAGTGCATGGGTGCTAAAGTTTGCATGATGTGCTAAGATTTGGATTTGGTTAAAATTCTGCCTGCATCATCTGAACCATCTGAAGACTTTAGCACTAGTACGTAGCAGGCCTGAAACCAAAACATTGCAATTGAGTCTGAATGACAGAAAGACATGAATTAGGACCTCTGCATCTGCCATAAATAGAAAAGACTGAATATTAATTATAATGGTGAAAAATGGCAGTCTTAGTGATGTCTTTTATGTGGTAATCAAAGCTTGTAGGACCAAATATAATACCAAGATTCTTGGCCATCAGACTTTGAGAAATCACATAGTTGTCAAGTGTTACTGCCAAAGTTGTCCCCAGTGGGCTAGGCCAGCAATCAACATTTCTGTTTTAAGTTTAGAAACATGAAATTTAGTGACAACCAGCTTTTAACCGTGGCCTCTATTTTTAATATATAAATTGAGAAGCATTGCTGGCTTTTAGAGACATAGAGTTGAGTGTCATCGGTATAACAGTGAAGATTAATTCCATGATTGCTTATAACTTGGCCAAGAGGCTAAATATAAAGATAGAAGAGCAGAGGGCCAAGAACAGATGCCTAGGGTACTCCACATGTCAACAAAAAATACTGATATATTACTATTGTAAGAGATGCAGTTTTCTTCCAAACTCAAACTATTTTCTGATTTTTTAGGAGTATACAATGATCGGTAGCATCAAAAACTGCACTGAGCTCAAGTAAGACTGAGTTGGAACCACAGAGGTAAAATCTGAATCTATATTAGGAAGAACATTCAGCACCATGCCAGTTTTAAGTGCCTACAATGTTCAGCATTGTAGGTTCCAAAACTGACCATCTTTAAAAAGTTTAATTGGTAGGGGGTTGATGATCCAAGTAGTAGATTTAGAAGATGAAACCATCTTGGACAATAATTGAAGAGACATATTGTCAAAATTTGTTAAAACAGAGTCTGTCTGGGATTCAGCACACTTTTCAACTGGTTCTGTGCAGTAATATAATTTTACATACACTTACACAGTTTTTAAATCTTATTATGTTTCTAAAACTCACTGTGATATTGTTTACTTTTTGTAATGTATTACTCACACTTTGACATACTGTATATGTATAAAGAATAGTCACACTTCCACCTCAAACACACATGATGTCAGACATGGACAACAGACAGCTTAAGTTACTGCAATCACAGTTAATGTTTTAGCTTTTTCTCAAAATTAGCTGTTTAAATTGCATTCAACACTTTAATAGTCCTAACTTTCCATATGATTTTGCAATGTCCAATTAGACAAGTTTCACAGATTTCCCTAAGATCGCCTGAATTTACTCAGCGTAGGAGAGCATAACATGTTCTTAATACCATCAGATCTATTTTAAGGTGACATAAATTGTGTTGACCATCACCCTACTTTTTCAGACAGCTTGATTGAAAAATCCTTTTTTTTTTCCTTCCAGGGACCAATAGCTTAACTGCACAGTTTGCCATTAAAGGGTGGTGATGAATTGCAAAAGCACAGAATTGAAATACTGCTCTCTCTTTCTCTCTCCCTTGGTGGTTAGCTGTGGTAGCTAGTGGGGTTTAGTTTCTGCAAAGATTCAGGGAAGGGGAGGCTGGCAGAGCAGACAATCAGGTCCACGATGTCACCCCCAAGGCCCAATGCTTCATCTCAATAAGCCCCTGTCTTTCTCCACCTCCAAAGCAGATGGAAATAGCTTTTGGGATTTGTGTGGTATGTGCAGGTGTGTGAGTGTGTGTGTGTGTGTGTGTGTGTGTGTGTGTGCTTGTGCCTGCATGTGTATGTGTGTGTTCACTTACAAAAACAACAAAGATTTTAGGGATTTCAGCCAGTGAGAGGTCATGTTTCATATTGCAAGATGGACCACAGAGGAAGAGAGAAAGGAATAGAGGTAGGAAAGAGAAATCAGGAATAAAAGGCAGAGCTGTAAAGAAAAAGACAAAGAACAACAGCAATATCATTCAATACCTACCTCTGCTATTTTGCACGAACCCAGTACATTTCCCTTTCTTGTTGTATTACATGTAAATCTGCTGCTGACTGTTTTTACCGTCATATCTGCTGCTGTTAGTCATTTGCACTACTGTCCATGTGCATCTCAATCTCACAACCATCTGACAATCTTCTTATTATTTGCACTACTGTCACTGATTGTACATGTTTTGAGTCATAGCCTATTAGGTTCTACCATTTAGTTTTATCCTAATCACTTTGACTTAGATTTCTTATTCTTTTTAGTCTATTTTTACTCTACTTTTATTCTATTTTAGCTTCCTAAATGGTATGGCATTCAATGCTAGATGAGAGAGAAACGGTATTTAGATTTTTTGTATGTCCTGCACATATAGTGAATTGACAATAAAAATTTTTGATATCTCTTGAAATAGAGAAGTAAAGAAAGAAGCAAAAATGAAACAGCAAATTTATGAGGAAGTGAAGTGCATTTGGATTGGTGCTTCCCTTGTGGTATATCAGTCTTTCTCCCTAATATTTTGCTCCCTATGTACCAACAGGAAAGAGAAACAAAGAGAAAAAAATGATATAGAGATCAAGATGGAGACAGGGAGGAGCACCATGTCAGTAGGGACTGCCATATAAGCTCTAAAGTTCTACTTTTTCTCTCTTTGTTTCCTAAATTCTTTCTCTATACTCTCAGTTCATACAGGTGACTTCATGAGGCCTTGTTGGTATGGTGGTAAAATTGCCATGGACTAGAAAACACTGAGAAGTCAGTGGACGAAGGAAAAACTAGAACCATCAGTTGTGCATTGCTGTGCCTTGTTAGTAAGAAATGTGCTCCAAGACCCCTCGACTGTAATTTAATATCAGTATTTCTCTTTTCTTATTTCACCTCTGTGTCCAGTTACAGCGTGCTTTCTTTTTTCCTCTTTCTCTTTCTCTCTCACTCCCTGATATCATTTTTGTTTACTGTTTATTGTCAAGAACTGTGAAGGTCATGACAGTCCATCAGCATTGCTCGCCATTGGTCTGTCTCTCACAAAACACTCATCAGTCTGGTGTATGTATATAATACATCATTCTACATCACTGTGTGTGTGTGTGTGTGGCTGGTATTATTCACACTGTGGGGACTGAAACCTGTTTACACACCCACATTGGGGGGACTTAGCTTATAAATTATTGCCTTGTTGGGGTGCTGACTTTATTTATATTTAGGGTGAGGTTAGGTTTACTAGTGGTTATAGTTAATCCAAGGGTAAGAGTTAGGAATGTAATGACACATGCAGGGTCGGATGTGTGACAGGAGGCCCTGGGCTTGAGCAATTGTTTGGGCCCTACTTATAGAGTGATATGAAAGCTATAGCTGCTCCCCACATCAAAAGGATTAGAGACAAATCCACTTAGCACAAAAAGATATAAGCCACTTGCACAGCCCAAGACTGCAAATGTCAACAATTGATTTCTGCTTCATGATCACATTGAGTATCCACACTGTGTCAGTCCTTATAAGGAAAGTCACTCAAGGGATATCATAGTCAGGTGATTTAGCCAATTATAGATCAAAGTATATTCTTTATAAGTCCCAGCTTGGAGAAAATGCACTCATCACTTGTATTTGTGACAGGTAAGGTCAGGTGAAGTCTTGTGGCTTGTCAGGAACCGTTCAGTAAGGCAGAGGACACAGCTTTTAAAGTTAAAAAAAGATGGGCTTTTTATTCACCCAAAAATAAGTGAACAATACAAACAACTATATATTGGCTGGCCAAACCAATAACACACACAGGGAATAGACAAAGACTCCATCTAAATAATCTACCAGTAAACACTGAATAGACAGTCTGCTAACAACTAAATATATTTTGTTAAATGTAAAAGAAATAACATAACTTGGCAAATAAAGTTTTAACAAACTTCAAACAGATAAACAATGTATTTCTCCCAAACTCCCCCCTCAAATGCCTAACCTCTACCTACAACTTAAATCTACACACAAACAAAGAAAACAAAAGATTACCTATCTAATTCTACTGCTGCTGGTGGTTTAGGCCCTCACATGGTGAAAGCCAGGGCTGAGGCCTTCACATGGCATTATCCACATTTGATAAGATGGTTTGCAGATTTTCACTTAGGGACTGTGAAAGACCATGTTCTTGTAGTGCCTATAGATTGTTTGCACTATACCATTTCCTCCACAAAGTCCAACTCATGGGCAGTTGCATATCTCTTCTGTAGATCGGCTGGTCTGCTGTGCAACTCTTCAGCAGAAAAGGTCACTAGTTTATTCAGAAGTTCAAATATGTTGTTGATGTCCTCTTATAAATTATATCTCCAATCAATTTCTGCAATTATCCTGTTCATGATAAGCAAAAACACATAGGTGGAAAACTTGTGATGTCCCATTAAATCAACTTCAGATGTGGCCTCTTCTCTGTCATTGTGTCTTTTGTGAATTTTTTAAAATGTTAGAGATCATTTTAGCCTTAGCCTCAGAGGCTTCATACTAACCTCTTAAGCTTGCAGCGCACTCCCACAGTGATTGTAGTAGATCAAGAACATTTCACAGTTCCAACTTTACAGCCTGTAATGCAACATTTTCTTTCTGAAAATGCTGGAAAACACAATGCCACATGTTCCACAGTAAAAAGATTTCAAGTTTCAAAGGCCTGGCCTCATTTCCTGTCATTCCGATTTGTTTAGTGTCATCTGCGATGCTTTTCATGGCTGCTTGAGTGTCAGCATAGTTTCTGCAGAGCGCCTGTGTTGCTTGCGCATACATCTGCTGTCAGAGAGGGATTTTACATGTTCAGTACACTGATTTTCATTTGGCTGCAATCCTGCAGTCATCACCTTCCATCTAACAGCTGACATGGAGCAAAAGTTAAAATTTTGTGCAAGAATTCAGCTGTCTCCATTCAGCAGTTGGCCCTGTTGACTCCAGCCAAATTTAGCGTCTGTGCTGCACACAGAGCCCACTCCACCAAAGGATTTATGTCTTTGATTTTAAATTATAATGTACATTCCTGATGTATTTGCTGCATTATCATAGTGTTGTCCTCTATAGTTCATTATCCATATCTTAGAAAACTTTGAGGTCATACTGGCATAAGGCTTGTCCTGTGTGGCATTCTACAGGAAGGTATGTCAAACCTTTCCTTAACATATGCCCATTGGGTGACACATAACACAAGATAAATGATAGCTGGTCAGTGCATGAAATATCAAGGCTCGAATTAACACTGATAGAGAAGTTTTTGGTTGTTATGACTTAATTGATTTCAGAAAGTACTCATTTGCTTATAACTGATTGCTGCCACAGGCCCAAGCTCTAACTTTCACCATGATAAATAGATACTTATCCCCAACCCTAATACCTAATACCTAACCTAAAGTTATTTCAAATTTTAACCCAAAAACAAAGTCTGAACCCATAAACAGCCACTTGAAGTTGTGAGGATGGATCAAAATGTTTTCACGGTGAATGTTCTGTTTTAAACCAAAATAGGCTACGGTAACTTTAGATGTGGTGGAGACATTTTCCTTGCTTCTAAGATGATTTCCTTTATGGTAGGCTGTATGCCCAGGTAGATGGGACCCGTTTTGCAAAGAAACTAATCTTAATGGTAAATTGATCAAACTGAACTGATGTGAATTGATGTTGTTTACTTATAACTAAGGTGCTTACTAATTCGAGAATAACCCACAAAGCAAATTATTTTTATTTAATCCCATTTTCCATTGCTGCTCTCACAGGTGCTGACACTGTCAATAACCATTTGCAATGTCAATAGTGTTTGTGCCTCTGTCTTTCTACTGTACAAGTAGATTGTATGTATGCCTTGATTGAAACATGTCAGGGAGTGACATTGCTCTGGCAAGGTTACTTCCATTATACCAAGGAGACCTCTTGCTCACAGTGTATCACTCATCAGCCATAATTTTCCTGGGAATGGTATCCCCGGAATGACCTCCAGAAATTATGACGGGAGCTTTGCCATTTGGGAGTGTTAGAGCTGCAACAATTTCCAAACAATTTCTCTTTAGAAGCCAGTGATCATACACCAGCAAAAGATTATTCCCAACCTCTCATCTTGTATTTCCCTGAAGCAATCAGAGAATTACATTTTCATTTTGCTGCGAGCACCATGATGCATTGCTGTAATCCACCAAGTGACTGAAGAACATCCCACGCAAGGGAACTGAGGCTGTATCTAAACTGCTAATATCACAAAATCAGCGTATGACACAGGAACAGTACTGTATGTAATGCATGTATTTTCATAATACAGCTGACTGTGTTGACAGTAAACATTGCTATTATGCTAGTATTGTAGCCTTTATTAAAATTATATAGAAGATATTTCTAAATAGCAAGCAAGGTCCTATTTTTTTTTTTTTTTTTAAACATGCTTGGTGCTGTTGAAGCATATCGAAAGCAACATGGTTCACAGTTTGATTCCTTTTCCCTAACATTTGTTGTTAGGGAATAGTTTTATATCACCAGCTGGCATTTATAAACAGTGTTGCAAATTGCAGTTGGCATTTGTGAACACAACTCTACTGTAGGTGCCATGTGCAGGCAGGGAGCCCTCTGCAGCCTACATTTGTGCTGGCAGATGTTCACTGCAGGTGCCACGGTAAAGCAGTGGTCGGTGCTGTCACCTCATGGCAGGAAGGTTCTGGGTTTGAGCCCGGGCTGACCCAGTGCCTTTCTGTGTGGAGTTTTCATGTTCTCCCTGTCCCTGCTTGGGTTCTCCCCAGGTGCTCCAGCTTCCTCCCACAGTCCAGACATGCAGCTTAGGTTGATTGGTGACTCTAATTTGCCCCTAGGAGTGAGTGTGAGTGTGTGTGGTTGTTTGTCTACATGTCAGCCATGTGATAGATTAGCAACCTGTCCAGGCTGTATCCCTCCTCTTGTTCAATGTCAGCTGGGATTGGCTCCAGGCCCCCCGCAACCCTATAAGCAGTACTGATAATGAATGGATGGATGGACGGATGTTCACTGCTGCAAGGAAGCAGCACTCATAAATGTCGAGTGCCATTTACAGTGTTGTTAACACTAGATGGCAATATAAAATTACACTGAAACTGTAAAAAAAAAAAAACATGTTATTGTACAGGTAAACCATTATAAAATAACAGACGGTGAGGGGAAAAAGTCCAAATCATGATCCATTTGGTTTATAATAGAAGCTAGCACAAGAGTATATTGCATAATTTTAATTTACAAATTGTTTTAAATAGTCCCTTTTCATACAGTGTTTCATCATGTTGACATTTGAAGCCAGTTTTAGTTTCAACACTTTCCTCAAATGAAGCAATACCCAGAACACATTTCTAAAAGGTACAGCCACCTTAGGCAAATGAGAAATGTGACAGCTTTTTCTCCAATGGTTGTAATTGGTGTTGCATTTTGTGATTATCATGTTATTTAAGATGAAATTTGAAATGTCTTGAAAAGTGTTTTCTACTGTGTAGAGATCTCTTCAACATACATATTCAATATATACTGGGACTAGCCCCACAGGGGCAACTGATATGAAAGAGACATCACCTGTGGTGGCCACACAGATTAACAACACAGCTATGTACTGTAAGAGCCATGCATGTGTGCTATGATTTCCATAGTCAAGCAGTCAGTCATTTGTGTATGGTATTGAGTTGTGTATGGTTTTGTGTGTGCTGGGGGGGTTGACATCAGTAAACTAGAGCTGGTTAATGGGTCTTTCTATGGTTTTCTCTCTTGTGATTCCCACACAGGCCAGTTTTACATGTGGCATCTTGTAGCAATGGGTTTGCTGTGTGGCTGGTATAGCCATTGTTCCATGTGCAATCCCAGCCTAAGCTGCCATGGGTTAAGGTTTGGAATGACCACGTGGGGGTGGGGCCTAAGTTCCTGCATACCACAGCTGTGTCTGGGTTGACACCCTTCAGCACTTACCAAGAGAAGGAAGGAATGAATTTTGCACATTCTTTGTCAGATGTATCCAACATACATTAGAGTAAACTGACATCCTTGGTTGTGATTCAGAAGGTGTGGACCTCCTCCTAAATCAGGGGTGTATGGAGTCTACGCAGGAATAAACGTAATCACATCCCTTTCATCAACAGTCTACTACTGAGGCTGCTCAGGCAGTGGAAACTGAGATGTCAAGAAGAGGAAAGGCCAGCGCACTACTTTTTCAGTACAACTGCTCCCTGATGTAGAGAAACTGGTGGTTAAGCAGGGACTTTGTTGCTGAGGTTGCAGGTTTCCTTGCTCCTAGCGAAGCTAATGAAGAAACGGTCAGTGACTACAGGGGGGGAACTGGGCCTGTCTGCTTAGGCTGCCTGTGGTCCCATCTGCCATGGTTTGGCCAGTTGCAAATAAAATACTGCATCAGCCCCAAGATTCCCCAAGGTTGTGGACAGTGTGTCCCACCAGCCCCACCATCTGGATCAAAACAGCTGGCTTCAGGAGCTCCAGGTGACCTCAGGGTCTGTTTGGATGCCAAAGTGTCATGGCAGAGCTAAATGTTGTGAGCAAAATAGAAAGGGTCAGAGTTGATGATTGCAGTAGCCCCTTTCCTTTCCAACCCCCTGGGTGTTGTTCACCATTATCCAGGGTAGTCATTTGCAGCTTCTTTACCCTCCACCACCACTCATGAGATCCACAAGGGATGTTGGTGGTAGAAATCATCTCTTCCTGGAAGAATCAGCTAGTTGTGTACTGTTTACATTAATTCCTTATTCCCAGCCTATTTGGTTTTCTGTCCTAGGCCCACAGGACTCTTTTTCATCCCTTTTACTGGTGGCTCAGACTTTGGATCTGACCCCTAAGATGCTCAGGTTTATAGCCATAGGGTCACCCCATTCAGAACTTCACACTTTGCCATAAGCCACAGTGGAAATATATGGGTGTGGAAGTTCAAAAGCCAAACAATAATAAGTGTGTATGGTCAAGAAAGCCTCAACTAAGTTAATAAGGGATCATTTGATGTTGTAGTCTATCTATGTATCTATCTACCATTTTTGACATGTTTACTTTAGTTTCTGTAGTTGCTGGTTCTCAAGGTACAGTAGTTTGTTACTTATGAAGAATTTTTTTATGTTTGTGTATCTGCATGTGCTCATTCTTATATGTACTGTAGAGCAGTGCTAATATGTCTGTTTTCTGGGCTATTCGTGTAAATATAGCCCAGTACTAAATTATGTGTTTGCTCTGTCAGTCATTAGTGTTTGACTGACAGCTGTTTATAGAGTTGTGACTCCGCTCCATGAGATTGATATGTATGACCCGGGGAAAAGAAACTCTCCCTTTAGCTGCTAAATAAATGCATATACAGAAACAGATGATGCCTCGAAACTTGAACTCAGGGTCATAACTTGTATGAAAGTGTTTGTGAGATGTTAGCAAATGATCCATTAGTCCTTTGTAGAAAGAGACTATTTAGAGCAGAGATAAATAGGAGAAGGTTGAAGGATCATAGGATAATAATGATGTTGTAGCATTGCAACATGCTGTTTCCTTGTTTTGACTGTATTTACATTAATCAGCCTACTTGTATGGTCATGCCTGATTCTGCCTGTAATGTATACATAGTGTTAAAGCATGTGCATGTATGTAGTAGTGTGAGCTTGCATGTGTGGAAGCGTTGTCCCTCAGGGAAGGTCAGGGACATTAGGAGATCAGTAAAGCTTGTTCATTTTATTAACTGTCTTCCAGATTACATTTTGCCCTGGGGTATGCTGCCTCCATTAGCCAGGTCAAAGCATGATTACACCAGAAAAGATTAGAGTTCTATTTTCCTCATTTAGAAACCACCATGGAGGAGTTAGACCTTGGATATAGATAACCTAAGGTGAATCCAAATACTAGAGAGAAACTTCATAATTGATTCTGAAAGAGAATGCATATGGGAAAGTCCTAGTATCAGCCCTAGCCCTAGTTACGTTTTTATTTTTTTCATGCCACAAAGAATATAACAGTTATTGCAAGGTTAAAGCATCTGTTTTTGGTTTCAAAAGTAGGTATCAAAGAATAATTGCAGGGCCTAAAAGATGCCGCAGTAGCTTTGAATATGTTAGCAAACTCAAATTGAAGCATCTTGAGACAATGCTTATTTATAAATCTTTTACACAATACAGTAGGTAAAGACAGAAAATGAAAACAGTTTCTTTCAAAGAATCATATATTAATAAAGTGCTGAGGTCTGCCCATGGCACATTCTCATACTGAAGCTGCCTGACATGCCCCTTGTTAATAATGAACAAATCTCCCACTAGTGAACGTCTCTGTTGACTAAAATGTTGAACTTTAGATTGATAAGTACTGTCAATCCTTTACATTCTGTGTGCCAGTGGGGATTTCCCAGCCTGAAATTTAGATAGATGGATACATGTGACATTTATAAACTCACTTTTCAATTATGAACGAGGCCTCCCATCCAGCTGCCTATGGTGAGGCCTGATAACTGTCTGACAGCTCCAACAAATGATGAAAACCTGTCGTGAAATGATTGAAGTGTATTCATCATTTGCTCTCCTCTGCAGCAAGACAGGACTTGCAAACTTCAACTCAATTATGCTGGCCTTCATTAACTAGCACAGCATCTATCTCTCTCTCACACACACATCAGAATCAGCTTTACTGGCCAGAGGTGTTGAACACATGGAGTTTGACTCCGTTATGGTGGCTCTCAATGTGCATGTACAATGTTCTTCCGTAAGGCAGCAAGTAAATCAAATCAAATCAAATTTTATTTGTATAGCGCCAAATCACAACAAAAGTCATCTCAGGACACTTTACAGAGTAAGGTCTAGACCTTACTGTTATCACTATTATTATTACAAAGGGAAAACCCAACAAATCCCTCTTGAGCAAGCACTTGGTGACAGTGGGGAGGAAAAACTCCCTTTAATGGAAGAAACCTCCCACCGAACCCGGCTCTTGGTGGGCAGCCTACTGCCTCGACCGGTTAGGGTGAGTGGATAGTGGAGGGACAAAAGAAGAAAAGCAACAAGACACAACAAACAATGAAACACTGGGCAGCTTGATGTGGCCGGTGACTGCTCATCAGAAACATAGAGCTCCAGAGCCAGGGCAACCTGCAGAAAGGTACAGGTAGAGAAAGAGAGCGCACACTATGGGAGAGAGGAGACAAAAAGTTAGTGATGTGTAATGGTGGCATATAGAAGCATAGGGAGAGAGGAGAGGAGAGGGGAGTAGAGAAACTCAGAGCATCATGGGGCCCCCCAGCAGCCTAGGCCTATAGCAGCATAACTAAGGGAAGGCTCAGGGTCACCTGATCCAGCCCTAACTATAAGCTTTATCAAAAAGGAAAGTCTTAAGTCTAATCTTAAAGGTAGAGAGGGTGTCCGCCTCCTGAACTGAGACTGGGAGTTGGTTCCATAGGAGAGGAGCTGGATAGCTAAAGGCTCTGCCTCCCATTCTGCTTCTGTGGACTCTAGGAACCACAAGTAAACCTGCACTCTGAGAGCGAAGTTGTGATGAAGCTCTATGAGGTCTTTAAGATACGATGGAGCCTTGTCATTAAGGGCTTTGTATGTTAGGAGAAGGATTTTAAATTCTATTCTGAATTTTACAGGGAGCCAGTGGAGAGAAGCTAATATGGGAGAAATATGATCTCTCTTGC
>NW_018127958.1:1420711-1456548 GCF_001952655.1 Monopterus albus
CCAATGTCTTCTGAAAAAAACAAATTTGTGTCCGCCGCTGCTGTCATCTTTTTTTTTTTTCCTTTTTTGTCAAAAATCCTGTAAAAAGTTGTTTTCACCCAGCTGCAGTGACATTTAAATCTTTTAGACATCGTCGACAAGTTTCAGGTCCCGCCATAGTACAGAGTCAGCATTACTCAAGATCCATAACAATATTACCACGGCTCTCGACACTAAATGTCCTGTTCTTTTAGTTCTTTTAGATTTATCGGCAGCATTTGATAAGTTGACCATGAGATTTTACTTTTTAGTCTTGAACATTCCGTTGGACTGAAAAGGTACGGTTTTAAACTGGTTTACTTCCTTTTTAACCAACAGAACCTTTTCTGTTCTTATTGATGACTACGTTTCTAATACAGCACTGCTCACCTCAGGCATTTCTCAAGGTTCAATCCTGGCCCCTTTACTCTTCTCTTTATATATTGCACCTCTGGCGACAATTATAGCTAGACATGATGTTCAATTCCATTTTTACGCAGATGACATTCAGATCTACATGCCACTGCTTTTGTCGGACCCAAACACACTTACTCCATTGGATACTTGCGTCCAGGAAAGCAGTGGCTTGCTAAAAATTTCTGAACGAAAGTAAAACTGAATATATTCTGACCAGTCCTGACCCGAATGCACATGCAGCCAGTTTTGGTGCTTCTGCCCTCCCACTTTCTGATTGAGTGAAAAACCTCAAAATAATACTGGACTGTAATTTTAACTTTGAGAAGCAGATTAGGGCCGTAGTTAAAACTTGTTTCTTTCATTTAAGACTTCTAACAAAGGTGAAACCTTTTTTATCACATGCAGACTTGGAGATAGCCATCAATGCCTTTATTACCTCACGTTTAGATTATTGTAATGCCCTTTATGCTGGGGTATCTCAGTGTTTGCTCTGGAAATTGCAATTAGTTCAAAATTGAGCATCCCGGCTTCTAGTCAATGCACCCAGGTTTGCCCATATTACCCTGATTCTGCACTCCCTTCATTGGCCTCCCATCGAATATAGAGTTAAGTTTAAGACTCTGGTATTTGTTTTTAAGGCCATCTACGGCCTGGCTCCACCTTATTTGTCTGACATGCTATCAGTTTACGTGCCACGAAGAGTCTTGCGCTCTTCAGAACATTTGTCTTTGCTTGTCCCGTGATCGCGGTATAAAAAATGGGGTGACCGATCCTTTGCTACATATGGCCCCAGACTCTGGAATTCCCTTCCCTTAGAGGTGCGATTGAAGTCGGAACTAGTAGTTTTTAAGTCGGCCTTAAAAACATTTTTCTTTAGGCAGGCTTTTGAGGCATAAATTGGCTTTTTTCATTCATGGGTATGCTAACATGTATTGTTTGTTATTTTCTTAAATTTGCTCTGGGTTTCCTCTGGTTCTTATTTATTTGTTGTTTTTTTATGTTTGCAGTCTTATTTTGATTTAGTGATTTTGCTTGTTTGTAGTCTTGTTCTGCTGTACAGCACTCTGAGCTCCTATGAGTTGTTTAGTGCTATCGAAATAAAGATTATTATTATTATTGTTAAAACAGGAAATGAGTATGGTTATCGCAGAGGCAGGAAACAGCAGTCTGTCAATTAGATAAGACTGAGAGAACAAGTGATCTTTTCTGTAGTCCTGACTGTTCGCTGAAGTCTGTTCCTGCCCCGTGTCCTTGATTTATGAAGAAACAGATTACACCTCCTCTCATTTTACTGGATAGCTCTATTATGTGATCCACTCTGTATACCTGTATTGCGCTGTCCAAGATGGAATTGCTAACCCAAGTCTCTGTGAAGCATAGATCAGCAGAGTGTGAGAAGTCAGGATTGGTCCAATTGACTAGAAGGAGTTCATCCATTCCTTTTTTTTTTTTGGCTGGAGAGCAGAGATTCACTAGGTGGATAGAGTGGTGTTGGCACATACACACACAAAAATAACCATAATTGTTGACGTGTATGTTTTTGAACTACCAATACTTTCTGCAGTGGTGTCTATCTTGCAAAGTCTCAAAAACAGATGCTCTGGGTATAATTAATTAGTTGTTTGGCTTATAGTTTGGCATATTTTTAGGCTCAATACTAAGCATGCAATAGTTTTTTACATAAATTAATTCCAGTGCTTCTGGCACTCAATGACTGAGACAAGGGTATACGTAAAGAACACTTGTGAAGGTGTTCATAGCCTTTGAAACCTGGATAATCACCTTTGTTATATACTAGTATATGCTATAATTTCTTTATTACCCAACTTCAAAAAACCCTGAGTCCGGATGTGGAAACACAAAGTATTGGTTTTCTTAAGTTCAAACATATCAACTTTGGTTGAGACAGGCCTGCAAATAGTATATATATTGCGTCATTCATGGAAGTCCCAGGTGAGTCGACAAAATACACACAAAATATAAGGGAAAGTACAGCCCATTAAAATAGGAAAATATATATTTGTACACACTTAGAAACAACTCAGTTTTTAAACTTTGCAACTCTCAGCCCCTGTCTCAGTTTGTCTTGTAACATTGTCACAAAAACTCCGTTCAGAACCTTCCACTGGCACGTCCAGAAACACATTCAAGCTGTCAAACCAGACCTATGAACTTATATTCCCCCTAGCCAACACAGCAACCTAACAGAGATTGGACAGACACCTGAAAAGCTTCCTAATTAATGGAAGACAGTACATCATTAAAACTATGTAATGAGCTTCCACAAGCCACCTGTCAGCTACATCCTCATTATTAATATGGTCATCACCTTCCTCAGGACATAACGGACAGGTTATTAGGGAGTGATGGGCAGGTGAGCAATACTTTGGGGGATATTTATTCATATTTTGTAGCTCTAAACAGTGAAACTGAGTGTGTTCTTATTTACCAAGGAGTCGCTGTTATATTTTGTGCCAACAAAAACAAACAAAAGAAGACAAAGGAAAAAAAGCAGCATTGTTGGAAGTTGTGTGTTTGGTCCCATACAATATAAGGCATTTCCATTCAGGGATGAAAAAAAAGAGGAAGTAGAGAATGGAAATTTATACCCATGCCCTCAGAACCTAATTTACCACCACAAACTGATCACTGCAGCAGAAGAAATTCTGGTTCGCTACTTAAGGGCAGAAGTTTACAATCTGTGGCATTGCTGTCAGCATGGCAGCTGTTATTCATTTGAGACACTGTCGGCATGAAGAACACATTTGAGAAAGATGTGGGTGTTTTTAAATTGCATTTTTGTGATGTCAAAGTAGAATGTAAAGGAATCTTATAGTCTTTTAGAATTACTAAACAAAATGGAAAACAGTTTGGCTGGCAGAAAACTAGACGTAGCTGTGTGCGAGTTCAGGGGCCACAGTTATTAGGAGCAAGCAGCTAATAGATGGCTTGTATTTATCGGATGAAGCGAGTTTAATATTTTGCCCCTGCGGCTGAAAGAGCGTGCTTGTAATTCAATACTCATTCATGCCATTGGAGGTAGTAAGCTTCCCGTTTTGATTTTCACCATTTGTGCTCCAATCTCCTCTAGGATAAGAGCATGTGTTTCTTGTATTCACAAGGGTGTAGACCACATGGACCACTTGGACTCAACAGAAGTGTGTTTTAATCACTGGTACAGTTCTCAACAGACTGCCATAAAAGGAGCCAGAATTGCCTGTAACTGTTCACCAAGAGCAGTCAAAATTTACAGGCCACTGTGTCTAGTGGTATTTGCACCAATGCTAAAAGAACAAACTAGTGTTCCTTCAAATTTGATTACAGAGTGATCTAACATTACATACAGTATGTGATGGAGGAAAACGCCAGATCTCAGAAATAAGTTAGTGAATTCTTACCTATAAACCCTGCAGGCTCTCCAATCACCTTCAGTCCCTATACGAAATGTCACGTGTTTAACAGATTTTATACTTTAAATGAATCATTTTAAAGCCAGTAAAGATTTATTACATGTAAATATGCAATGTCATATCCTGTTATTATCAGACAGTAATAGTTATGTTTTAAGAAATTCATTACACTTCAAAGCTATGATAATAAAAGTGTGGCACTGTTCAGTCTATAAGTGTAAGGGGAACAGTATAACTGTTGGTCGAGAGGTGTGTTAATTGATTGATGCTAAGTGTGTGGTTAATTCCTCTCTGCTGTTTTACTGTGTAGTTAGTGGTGATGACACACACTGCGCATACTAATTTCAGTGGTTCAAATACAATAGGTGTTATTGGAAAATGACATCTTAAGTGTACATAGCTGATGGATAGTTTACACATATAAAATGTTTGTAAGGGTTATAGTGTGGCATTAAAATATGAAGGCATGGAATACTTTTAAAACAATAGACACTTTTTCTGCCTAATTACTACGATGTATTAAAGTATAAAAAGAATCATATTTACCTATTAATCATTCCACTTACTGTGCTTATTAATGCACAAATAAATATTTATGGGCAACTTGTCTGCTCAAGGCATTAATATGAATTCTGTATCTTTAAGCAGTAATTGTTATAGCAGTTTCAGCGAGATCCATTTTGCCTCATTAATATTCAAAATTATGCAGCAGGTTCCTCCAAACATCAAGGGAAACATTTGAAGTGGGTCTATTAATATGAGTTACTGTGTTCTTAAGAATGTGTCTGCTCAGAGAGATATAAAAAGATACAGATAAGTGTTCACATATGAGGCCACTCATGTGGACAGCACAAATCACTGTCATAGTAAATCTTATGCTTTTACTCAAGGACTTAGAGTATAAAATTATGACCATAACCTAGATAAGGTCTACCCCAGTTTCATTCACATCTGTCTTTATGCATTATTTATACATTCATTATTTTGAAAATACATTATGGGGCCTCTTGTCATTCCCTATATTTGTAACAAAACAGTCAGTGGTACAGCTTTATCAGAGCGAGCTTGATAGACCCATTTCAGCTGGGGTTAGGTCGAAATCAGCAGTGCAACCCAGACGTCCCACTCCCCAATAATGTTTTCCAGCTCCTCCTGAGAGCTGGGAGCATTTTTGTATTTCATCTTAAAACCTTTCTCAAGAAAGATTTTTTTTTTTAATCCAAGTTTTAGCCTACACAACATCTTACATGAATGCAATACTTGGTTCCTTTGCTTTGCATGAACAATGAATGATGCATGAATGTCTTTTATTTTTATTTTATGTGTGTAATGTACTTGCTGCGCTGGCTAACATTTGAGAAAATATTTGAAATGATATTTTCCAAAAAGAAAAAACTTTGAAGAAAATGCAGGGGTTTTTTAAATTTATTTTCTTAGGAACTTTGACAGACATTTGTAGGTAAAGACTAGCCACATGCTCTTTTCAGTGTTTTGTAACTGACACAAGCAAAATCTTTGCAGTCCAAGTCAGTGTAGAGTACAAGTGGAAGGCAAAGCACTAGACATATAAATGACAGAGTCTCGAAGTTTTAAAGTTGTTCCTCCCACAGACAGAAGTGGAAAAGAGCCAAATATAAATATATTGACTTAAAGAAACAGAATAGGAATAAAAAAAAGTGGTATACTCAGTTATGGAGATGAGGGTGAAAGATAGAAAAGCAGAAGAGAAACGAAGAGGGAGTTAGAGAATGAGAGAAAAGAGATAGGAAAGCAGCAGCTGCAGTCAACCTTTACAAAAATCAATAAGTCAAGTTAAAGTGGAGACAAACGTGGAAAGAAGGTAAGTGGGACCAAAGAGATAGGGAGACAGGAATACCAACGGGTTACAAAAATGGAAAGAGACTGAGTGTGTAAAAGAGGTAGAGTAAGATAGAGAAGGTTGCTTGGTCTTTGTGTGCTCACAGTGAAGCCCAGTGGGTTAGTGTCTGGCCCAGTGAGGGCAACCTCTTCACCTGAGGATCGACTGCAAACAAAGAGAAGGGCAAGAATGAAGCGGAGAAGACTGTAGCAGGCTGGGTTGGAGAGGGATGTCAGAGGTTATTCTTTGTTCTTCTTTGAAAGACATCCTGTCTACCTTTGTGCTGTCTAAAGACCCCACCTGCGCCCCCCCAAAAAAAGCTGTCGATCTCAGTATCTTAGAAAAATAAGTGCTTGCAAGGAATTCTTAAGGTTGATGCAGTACATTCCAAAGAAACTTTCTAAAAAACAAGAAGAAATAAGGAAAATTATCTGCCAATAGAACAGAAAAATTGCACTTGCCAAGATTTTTAGAAACAAGTAAAATATCTAATTTCAAGAACCCATGAATATCTGTAGCTAATAACAGCTATTGTATTTGAACCACTGAAATTAGTATGCGCTAAACTAATATATTTATGTGATATAAAGTAGTGTTGATCAAACAGCTTTGTAATACTAATTTCATGGACTAAGTTGCTCAGAACCATCATTAAAATCTTAGTAACAAGTTATAAAACACTGAATGTAAATTAGATTTAAAGATTAAATGTAATTTTAAAGCAAAAACTACATGACAGTACAAAGTAGCACCATGAAATTGTAGATACCTATTACTTTTAGTATAGCTGTGGTAAACTGTGGATTCTCACTGTTCTCATTATACTTTACCCCTTTCTTCAGTCTTCCTCAGAAAACTGGACGTATTGGTGTCTATAGAGTCAACTAAACAAGCAGGAATTAGCCTTTTATCTCTGTCGACTGTGTCTTTTGCCATCTTCATTTCTCACTCTTCTTCTTTTCATTTCAATAAACTTTACCCAAGATGTGCCTGATAGGCATATTGTTTGATCACACCACATGAGAAAAAATAAATGGAAATGGAACAGCAGTAGTAGCACAGATGGACCATAAAAGGGAAAAAAAAGAAAAATGAAAGAGTTGGAATTCAGAAAAAAAATATTTAAGGATAAAAGCCTGAAAACTATCATTCTTTTGACAACAAAGTGGTGCAATGATGAACATAGCACCCAGGTGTCAACAGAATGCGTTTCCTCTTCAGCAGTAATACAAAGCCAAAATCCAGCAAGAGCTTCTCTGACAATTGATGGACAGCAGAGAGACTTGCTACTGTTTTATTTCACAGCAACATGAAAGAATTTTGTCGTGGGTGTATGCATGCTGCTTGTATGTTTGGATGCATGGGTGCATGTATAGATGTTGGTCACTTTGTAATGTGTATACCTCTATGCTCTGTGTGATTTCTGAGATATTTATAATTAGGTCTGTAACTGAAGATTAGTTTAAAATGAATTAATTTAACTGTATTTTTATCAACCAGCTGGCAAAAGCCTGTTCAGTCATTTGTGGTGGCCAACAAGCTTAAAGGTGAGACTATAAATCTCGACTGGAAAGGCAAGCAGCTAAGAATTTTAATTACACACAGTGTTTGCATCAAATCCAAACTCACTAGAGCTCCGGGTTTTTTGTGCATGTCAGTGCTGTAAAATGCCATTTCATCTTTGTGCTTTACATAATACTAATCCTCTTGAGTTTGTGTTTAGCAAGCAGTAAACACCACAGCTGAGCGTTCAGCATCTTGTTGTCTGCCGTGATGCCAACTTTCAAAAATTATTATTCCTCTTAGAAAATATAAATATTGATACTCAAAGAGTGGTATGTTTATGGCTGTGGATCATATTTGCTTTAAGTGTGATAAACTCAAAATGCAGCCAAAATCCTGCTCAGCCATCATGACAGTGGGCTCTTTTTTTTAATTTTCCCATCTTGATTAAACAGGATCTAATTAAAGTCAAGGTTTGCTGGTGAGAGTTTACCTTCATGTATGACATGAATCTTCACACCTTAACAGTGAAATTTCTTATGACACTCACAGTCCTCATCATTTTCAAATTTAACAATATGTTACACCCATAATCCTTCAAAACTCTTCTGCCACCGCCCATTCTTTACCTTTTCTTTCTCACATGCCATGCCCTTGTCTTGTTAGTCTTCCCTTTCTTTTTTCCAGTCTTTTTCCAGCTGCTTCTCATCTGAATCTCTTCTTTCCACCTGTCTCTCTCACATTGATTCACTTGTTCTGCTTTCTTTCTCTTTGCCCTCACCTCTCTGAAGTTGTTTATACCCTGTTCATCCTCCTCTGTAATTATGAGTGCTGTTCACTGTATCCTCATCCCGATGACAAGGCTGAGGGATATGCAGGAAGATGGATGGAGTAAGTAAAAAAGCAGAGTGAAAAATGAATGTGTCTTGGCAGAAGCCATTTTCCTCATGACACGTCTGTCCATTGGCCTTGACCTGAGGGGACGCAGCAATAAATCTGACTTATAGTCATAAACACACAGACGCACACATTGATTGAGATTACCCTGCAGTAATGATGATTATGGTTGTTTATGGTCTTCAGCCTACACTTTTTTCAGTCAGAACGGCCGCCTGAGGTGTGTGCTTTTGTGCGCACATATCCTGCTTACTTTGTGTTTGTTTGTGAGTGTGCATGTGCTAGCTCTAGTACATAGTGGAGCCAGGAAAGAGGTGTAGGTGCACAAAAATGCAAAGTTGCACTGTTGTGTCTTTTATCAAGCAGACAAGCCAATTAGGGGCAACAGCACTGTTATTAATTTCGCTTCCTGCCCCTTACTCCCCTTTTCTGAGGTGTTTTTCATTTAATAGCCGGATACACTCAGTGATGGCCTGTGAAGAGCTGGAGATGGGTGCAGAGGTATGCAGTATGAATTTACAAGAGCATAACTTTGTGTTGAACAGTGGGCGGGGAAGGAGGCTCGACCTCAGAAGTGTCAGGAAGGTGGATCTTGTTATGGGTGCTTTCAGGTAGAAACTGTTGAAATAACTCATTATATTTCCTGTGGCAGTCTGTTGTGTCTTCTGATGGAGACAATGGAGGCCTCTCACCTGATAGTGTAGGCATCAGTGAATCGTTCACCTTGAGCCGCTAAACTGCAGGGTTTATGTAATTTGTTTGTGCTTTTGCAGCAGAAGAAACAAATAAAAAAAACTAGTAGTTTGAGAAATCCATGTTCATTTACATTTATTACATTGTGTTTAAGATATTATTTTTCCATTAGTGATACTTAAACAGCATCAGGGATTATGTCAGGCTTGTCTAATGGGCACAATTGTATCTGAATAACTGATGTAGTGATTTTTTTTTATTTAATTATTAATAATTAATATGTTGCCTGATCATTAATAATGCAAAACACCAACAAGCATACAGCCCTTTAAAACCTTTTGTGTACTTGAAGGTGTTTGGAAATAAATTAGTGTTTGCATCCAAAACCAAAATGCATTGCACATGCTATATTCTTGAGGCCATGCATTTCCTTCCTCATAAAACATTTAAACAACAGACTTTTGTAAAAAATTAACAACTTATATTGTTCATATAAATGTATGCATGCATGCAACACTTTGTCTTTGTTAATGCATTGCTACATTTCTTGGCTCATTATCACAACCAGCACAACCCTGGTGCTACTGGCAGGGCTGTGTATTGTGTCACCTGGTTGCTTGAGTTTGTTGGTCCTTGTGCTTGATGATCTAATAAAATGGGGATCCACTTTAAAAAACATTGCTATGCACACAGGAAGTCTACAGAGTACCTTCAGGTTAGCTTAGCATATTCAGTGCTCAATTTCACCAACATTTTCTCAACCAAGGGTAAAGGGTTACCATGACTTGTACACCACAAGAATTTGATAATTTTGGTATGCATTGTAGCCCTTTGCAGATCAAACCATAAGGGACAGACATGGAGTGTGGGATGTGTTTCAAATACAGCTTCAGATCAAGATCAGAGTAAAGGGATTTTGCAATTAGCATGTATTAAAGAGCAGATTAGAGCAGGACTAATGCGAACCTAGATTAGGTGCTAGGAAACTGTCGTACAGACATAAGATAGATAGACAGATACGGAGCAGAGAAAGAAAGGCCACTGAGACCAACTGATATGAGCATGCGGTGAAAAGGTGTGCAAGAAAGATATGAGAGAGATGGAGGGGAAAAGAGTAACATGGTAGAGCAAGAGATCCAGGAGAGAAGGTTGAAAGGCATAATAGGAAGAGAGATAAAGAGAAAGAGGCCTCTGAGACCAGGCGATATGAGACAGCAAGGAAAAGGTCCAAAGCATGAAGCAGAGAGAGTGCTAAATACGTGGGAGCTATAGAGATGGGGGCAATGGTGGTAGGGGTGGGAGGTAGGAGGATTCTTGAAGTAAATTGATGGATAGGTGGTCCATGAGAGGGGAAAGATTGAAACAATAGAAAAAGACAAGGGAGCCAGGCAAAGTCTCAGAGATGGACTAAATGGAGCAGAGAAGAGAATACAGAGACACACATACAGTCATATAGATAAACAAAAGGACGGAAACAAAGAGGGAGGCACACAAATAGTCTGGCTCTTTTTCTCATATCCACACACACATACACACAGTGCATTATCTCTAGCTCTCGGGAGAGAGCCTCGGCTAATATGCCTCCCTACAGTCTCCGTACAAAAACAGAGATGTTAAGGGGATAGGGGGCTAACAAAGACCAGCGGGTGCAGAGTCAAGACACCGGGCTGCCTGCACATACAAAAATGCAAACAATCGACCACAACAAAGAACAGAAACCAACAGTACCATGACAAAAATAAACTGATTCATGACATTGTGTAAAAACTCTCCACGACTGGAAATGTGTGTGTGTGAGTGTACTGGGCTTTTTCCAGAGCCCTTGAGAGAGAGACGGCAGGGGTAGAAGTGTGTGGGAATGTGTGTGTACACATTTTTGTTGTGTCTCCTGATGGAGGCACCTTGTCTTTTTCAGAAAAGATGGGGGGTTGGCAGCAGGCATAGGACTTATTCTTGCCCTTTATTTTTTTTTTCTAAATAATAGATTAGCTGCTCTTGTTAGAAGAAAGAGAAGAAGAGTATTGATTCACTTAGAGATCAGAGCAAATAAACTGTTATAGCCTTAGTGCATTTGTGCACCATCCATGTTTGCATCTACTGTACTATTTGCCCTATGACAGACATCTGTCACTCAGCTGTATGAGAAAAGGAATGGAGTGTAAATAGGACTCAATAACGATCACTATTTTTGGTGTAATAAATCTATAAGAGGTGCAAACTATAAGGTGATGACCAGGACAGGTTCATGAGAAAGCCAGATCTAAGGATTATAAATGCCATTCTGGCATTTCGGCTCCAGCTGACCGCCTTCTTAAAAGCCATCATCTCCCAGACTGGGGATATGAGCGACTGAGCATGTCGGGTGCCATTTTGCATCCACTGACCTTTCAGTTCCCACTCTAGCAGGGGTGTGATCTTTTGATATGAGCTAAGTGTGGCTCTTGTATTGGTGCTTATCACAATTTATTTTTATATTGTGCAATGCTGATAACATGAGAATTAATACAGCATGTTTGAACATTTGTACACAAAAGATATGTAGACAAATGAGACAACCCCTTAGGAGTCATTCGAATGTCAATGGGGTGCTGAAGCCTAAACCCAAAAATGTAATGTTTAATTTCTCAAAAACAGTATTGTGCACCAACAGTGCACACACAAATGAAAGTGGTTCTTCTAAAATCATGATCATATGGAGTACTAGCTGCAAAACACTGCCTGTGTACTTTCTGTATATTGCTAATCAAATTATATTTTAATTTTCAGAGGAGCTGAAAATTAGTATCATATATAGAAAGGATCCAAACATTGGAATGAACTCTCATTTTGAATTACAAAAGTCTACTCAAAAAGCAGCAGTGGAAAGTAACTATAAAAGTACATTTACTCAACTACTGTATGTAAATACAATTTTGAGGTATCTGTACTTGAGTATTTTCATTTTCTGTTATGTCATACTTTGACTTTACTACATTTCAGAGAAAAAAATGTTGTACTTTGTACTCATTACATTTATTTGATAACTTTAGTTACTAGTTACCTTTCAGAATCAGATTAATAAAACAAAATACAGCATAATCATGAGACTTTATTAATCCTCTGTGTAAAATTCATTAACTACCCAGCAATATTCTATATTACTGTATAAGCATATAAGATTAAAATTAGCTTTACTTTTAGCAGCTGCAACATTATATGCAACAACACAAATAATTAAAATCCATTACTGTGATATACATTAATGTTATATGTGTCATTCTGCATAATGAGTACTTTTGATATTTTAAACATGTTTTAATGCTAATACTTGTTTTTAAAATACCTGGACATAGTTTAGAATATTAAGGCTTGGCTCAGTTTAGGCCTAATGTGAAAACTATGGATGACCTTTGGATGAATAACCCTCCTGCAAAGTGAAAGGCTTTCTGACATTAATATGAGTATTCACAGTGTCCTTTTCGATCTATTTGCCTGAGAGAAGGATGAACCCGTCAAGTCTCTTAGCAATCACGCTCTGTCTCTCCATCTTTTTTTATTACCGCCCTTTTTGCTGAAAAAAGCTCTTCTTATTCCACAGCCTCCCATTCTCTCTTGTGCTCTCTCTCTTCTTTGTGTCTTTATCATTCTCTCTACTGATCTATCTGTCATTGCTTGGGGAGTAATATGTAATTTGGCCATGAGACAGAAATGAATGGGACTGGATGGACATAAATAGCAGCATTATATAGAGGATACAAAGAAGAAAATTTAGTTTGGAGTGTCTATTAATCCTTCGATGTTTAAAGGATACTTCTGGCCTTTTAAAACTTGAGTCTTATTTACATAATTTTGGATATTATTTATCATTAATATACTGTATCCTATAATAATATGCTCCTGTATTTTTCCTGCGTAATGCACACTTAAAACTATTTCTCTTAAAGCTGAATTTTCTTCAGTGGGACTGCTGATATTTACTGTGCACCTGCTTTTTAAACATAGGACTTGTCCACACAAGCACATACACACTCTGTTCCTTCTCAGACACATAGACATGCACTCACACACACACACACACACACACACACAGCCGTGCTCTGGAGCCTCATCTTGGCAGTGCCACCTCCATAAGACCTCTCTGCCAGTATGATTCTATCTCTCCTGCCTCACATCTCCATCCACCCATGCTCTCAACCCTCTTCCTCACTCTCTCCACTCCTTATTTGTATGTTTTGGCAGAAGTTAAACTGGATCACACAGGAGACTTCAACTGGCACATTCAATAGATCTCATTCCACCTGATGCCCTGCTGTTACTCCTACAACACTTCTCTCCTTTCCTCTTCTCCCCTTTCCTCCCATCTGTCTTCTTTGATTACCTGTTCTGAAAAACATGTTTTGAAAACAATTAAGTGGATTTTTTTTTTAATATTAAAATTGTGTTATTGTACTTGCTCCCCCCCTGTATGAAAAACCTGGAAAAGTGCCACTGGACATAATGGGTTTAAAAAGTAAGAGAAGGTGACTTCTGTTCTATAGCATGTTTTGTTTGCTGTAGAAATAGGATTTTGAGTTTGGAGATATTTAATCTAGGAACATGTTTACAAATTTTGGGGAGCTGATTTGCTCAGGTAGTAATCATTTTTCTCTAAAAACTTAATTTTCCCTTATACTAAACCTAGAAGAAACATGACTGCACCCAGTTGCCATTTACCGTTTATAGGACATTTCCAAAGTGGCCTCAGGTCAGCTTAAAGGATGATGACATAACCCCAGTTGGGTAGGGAACAAGATGGATTACGTTTCAGCAGGCTCGAGGCTTGGCTAAGTTGACTGTGGTCAGGGACCTCTTTGAATTAACAGTGAAAGTCATAAACTCAAATTTGGTTCTCACTTGTATAGAAATACAAACACACACATGTACACAGAAAGGGAAATATCTATGAAGCCTTTGAGGAGACTGTGTTAATCCTATTGACAATAGCTTGTCTGAACAGTGGCCTGAAGAGAGATGAGGCTCATTCTCATTATGAGGACAATAAACTCACAGGTCACCAAAGCCAAACATACCAAAAATGTATACATGAACACATCACACACACACACACAGCTTTGTCTTGAAGTTTAGCCCCAGAGTTCGTTCAAAAGATCAGAAGTATAATAATAAAGTATTATCACACGTCTCAGTGGAACTGTGCTCCATCAAAAGTCTGCTTCAGTCCTCTTCTGGAAAAAAATGTGGCTCTGGAGATTTCATTGTCTGTGATGGAATTTGACAAAGCGATATTGACAATGCAGCTTATTTTCCTGGAATAAAGAGGGAAACGTAATATTGTTTCATTCGCTCTTGCTGTTATTGTGATATATTGCCAGCCAGCAAAATATTTACACCTATCTCACTGCCTAGTTACTGTCTCATGCCAGAATACATTATCAAAGGCAAAGAAAACAATATTATATTTTTTATTGAAAAGCAGTGATGCTTCACCTTTTATCCATTCATTAAAACACACACATACTGCACACAAATAGGTATACAAAGAAGTTTTTGTGTGTGAAAAGATGTGCTGAGAAGTGCCTACATATACATTCACACAAACATTAACAGTGTATACACACTGTTACATAATAATGGCAAGATAAATGTAAATGCAGCCCTGAGCCTGTTTTAGTAGACCTCTAAAATCACAGGTGTGATCAGTGACTAAGTGTGCCTCTCAGTCTCAAAGGCATTTACCATCCACCTGTGTAAAGCATGTTGAGCAAATGAATTACATTCCCCATGCAGCCTCCAGCTGTCAATTTACAGTAAATCACACTAATGTGACAAAAGCCTTAAAGAGTTAATGATTTGACAGTAAATCACTTGTAATGAGAAGGGCTTTGGACAGTTTAGCAGCTCAACTTTACTGCCTTCACCAAAGTTTCTGGTTTTGTCTCTTTTCTGTGAGGGGAAACAATAAGCATTATCAGACAGAAACCAGTGGGGATGATGACTCTACTCTTTTTTGGAAGGAACTTACAGGTCTTTTGTTTGTCTGTCTGTGTTTGTTCCCCAGATGGGACCCCCTACACGTGGTGGGTGGGCCGAGGCAGCGAGAAGCACTTCTACTGGGGGGGCTCGGGGCCTGGCATCCAGAAGTGTGCTTGTGGCATTGACAGGAATTGCACTGACCCCAAGTATGACTGCAACTGTGACGCCGACCTTCCTCAATGGTAAGTCCAGCTGCCACATGAACATTCAACAGGAGAACAAATAATATGTATTGGTACTGACTTTACTTAGGGTCTGCAGAAACAGTAAAAGCATTTCACAGTCACACCAAGTCCACTCACAGAGGAGAACATTCATAGAGCTGAATCAGCACATCTACTTTTTTATTTTTATTTTTATTTTTACAGCTGAATGAGGGCAAAACAGAATGTGTGCTGTTTCAAAGATCATGTTTCACTTACACCACTGAATTGGATCATGGATTTCTGGCCCCCATCTAAACCCTTCTGCAAAAATGTCTGGGGACATTTTTGATGGCATGCTTAACTGTGAGAAGCAGATCAGCTCAGTGGCTAAAGCATCAATTAAGAATTTTATCTGAAGCCCTTTCTTCTATTTTAGATACTGAAAAAGCAATCCATACTTTTATTAGTTCAAGGTTAGATTATTGTAACACCCGCTATATTTCTGTTAATCAAGCCTCTGGATTATGTCTTCAGGATGCAGCAGCTGGTCTTATAACAGGCACATGTAAATGGGATCATATAAATCTAATCATTTCTTCTTTACATTGACTCCTAGAGCATTATAGGACTGATTTTAAAATACTGTTGTATGTTTTTAAAGCTTTGAATGGTCTAGCACCACCGTAATCCAGTAAGGTCATTAAGATCCTCAAACCAGCTTTTCCTGGAAGTCCCCAGGTCCAGATGCTCGGTCGACCCAGTAGTGGCAGCCCCTAAGCTCTGGAATAACTTACCTATAAATATTAGATCAGCATCAGATTTGGGAGCTTTTAAAACACTCCTTAAGACCTATTTATTTACAGCGGCCTTTGCCTCATAATCAGAGGGACACACATTTGCTAGAAACCAGGTAGTCCCTTGGTTTCTACTTTGTTATATGAATTTGGTTGGATTTTGTTGTGATGGTTTAAATTAGTATAGTTCTGGTGCTTTATTTTCTGTGGTCATGTGAATGTGTGTGAATGATGTATGCTGGTCTGTAATTAAGTCAAAGTCAAGTCAAAGTTTATTTGTCATATGCACAGTTAGGAAACATGTTTCCCTGTACAATGAAATTCTTACTTTGCCGTCCACATGAATGCCACATAATACAAGTGAAATATAAAGTAGATAAATAAGTAACACAAAATCTAAAGCACTTTAAAGCAGCAAATGAAGGAGATATAATAAAAATATATAAGATTATAATAAGAGAATGTATGCTACATGGGAATGTGAATACAGTGAATGTGCAATTATGCATGTGCAAACTGAGCATGTAAACAGTACAGGTGGAATTACATGCTCCTGTGTGTTAGCAAGATGAAGAGATTTCATTTGCTTTCATATCTCCCTTCTCATCTCTAAAGCTAATTCAGTTTTACTTTGTCTTGTTCTCATCATTATTATTATATGCATAAACTCTTGTGTTGGTCTTAAGGATCCAAAATGACCCGTCTTTATGTTTAACACCAGAGAAAAGGCCCTAAATGATCTTTTGTCAACTTGAAACTTAATTACTTTTCTTAGAATGAGCCTAACATTAGAAAAAGTAAAACATGGCCTTTGGTTATATTTCCATGAAATCTGTATACCACCAGGACTTCATTGCTTTTGTCCTGATATGCAGTGTGAAATGTATGACCTTTTGGGTGTGTGCCTTTTAAGCTGTGTCCACACCGTTCAATTTGTAACAAGTGGGCTCCAGTCAAGTTATAGACACATCGAAAACAAAATTAATGATGCACTTGAACATAATGGGGAGAGTCATATAAAATGGTTTGAATACTAGTGAGTGACAAATTTCAGCTTTTGATTGGTTACTGGGTGTAGAAAGATGGGCAAAAAATTGTCCATTTAAAATTAAATGGCAACACAGTAACATGCTAAAAGTGAGGAGGTCTGAATACATTTTGAATCACTGTAACACATATGTCATACATAAAAATATAGACGTGCACACACAAGAATTCAAGAGCTGTATTTAGTTATTTATTATACTACAAATGTCCTAACAGCTGATACATGAAATTCCAGTGCCAAAAATTACTACTAGAGATAAGTGTGCTTAGAATAACATGCAATAAATTCATATTATCACATATACAGTATACAAGTTCAGTATGTTAAGCAGAGTTAGCAAAATCACAAACATGCAAAATCTATACAGTAAAAGTACAAGTCCAGATTTAAAAAATGGACAAACAAACAATGTTTAATTGGATTCCACCATTAACCTCTGTGTGCTTGTTTCTTTCAATCCATCTTACAGGAGAGACGATTCTGGTCTCTTGGTTTATAAGGAACACCTGCCAGTCAGTCAGGTTGCCGTCGGTGACACCAGCAGACCGGGCTCTTTGGCCAAGCTGACCGTTGGACCTCTCCGCTGCCAGGGAGATAGTAAGTGCTCCGTTATAAATTCATATGTATTGTACTTTAGAGCTGATGATGCTAATTTTGGCAGCTATTTGTACTTTGAGCAATGAGCAGCTTGAACTCCATTGTAACCACATCAGCACCCAGAATGAAAATTTAGTTGGGCCACAAACTCTGAACAGGCGTGCCCCTAGCCCTTAGCCCTAACCATCCTTCTTCACCACAACGGCCTGGTACAAGGTCTGCATTACTGCTGATGCTGCCCTGTCCGCCTGTCAATCTCACACTTAGTTTTACCCTCACTTGTGAATAAGACCCCGAGATACTTAAACTCCTTCACTTGGGGCAGCAACTCGCTCTCAACCCAGAAGGAGCAGTCCACCATTTTCTGGCAGAGGACCATGGCCTCAGACTTGATCCTAACTCTCCTGACCCTAACACTCAGCTGCAAACCACTCCAGTGGCTACTGGAGGTTGCAATCTGATGAAGCCAGCAAAACCACATCATCGGCAACTAGAACAGATGCAATTCGGAGGTCCCCAAACTGGACACTCTTCTCCCCTCAGCTGCGCCTTGAGATCCTGTCTATGAAAATCACAAACAAGATTGGTGACGAGACCAACACTAAACTGGGAAGGTGTTTGACTTCTTGCTGAGTATGCGTACACAGCTCTTACTCCAGATATACAAGGAACAGGTGGCTCATACCAACGACCCCGGTGCCCATACTCCCAAACTGTTGCTTCATTATGTTTTTCCCTCTTCTGTGGTAAATCAAATGTGTTTGTTTTACGTATGCAGGCATCTGGACTCAGAGTTTCCATGTAAAAACTTATCCTCTCTTCCTTTTATTCTCTTCTATTTTTAGCTTTGGTTGTTTCTAAGGTAAACATCAAGTATCAGACAATGCAGAAACACACACACACACACACACACTGAGAGGCAGTTCAATCATTGCTGTTTCTCTTTCTGTCTCCTCCTCTAATCAGTGTTGGCACATTGCTCTCTGTGGGACTTTGGATCAGTTGGACAACGCACACAGATTCTGCAGTTCTACTGTCTCTCTTTTAACACGACTTATGAGCCTGTTCTGTTCACTTTGTCCTGAATCTACCAACAATGTGTCAGTCGGGCAGTGTGTACTGTATTTCTGTCAAGTCGCCATGGATTAGCTGCACTACATTCCTAATGCATATGACATACTTGGATAAATGAAACATTCCTTATTCTGAGTATAAGTTTACACAAAATCATACAAGTTAAATGACTAATGAACCTTTATCCTAATGATCTAAATTCATACAACCAAAAGGAATAGCTCTGAATTATTACTGTAATAATCATGACTCAATCCAAAGGATGTGATATGGGTCAGAAAACGCATGACTTTCCCAGAGGCAAGAGGTGTTTTTATTTCTGTCTGACACTTTGTGGTTTTTATATGCACGCCGTTCCCCATGCTTATTAAGGTAACCATGACAACAAGGGTTATTTTAATTTAAACCACAATCTTTTTCTACACCTAATCAAGTTTGCTCCTAAACCTGTTGGAGGACTTGTTTATATGTGCACCTGCACCAGCCTTGTCAGCAGCTTGAAGATGAAACGTGCTGATGCCTAACAATGACACGTCACCATACAGCACTGTCCTACCCACATCAGCTCTCCAGAAACCCTCAGTTTACTGTACTTTGACTTCGTCTGGGTGGTGTATACTATTAGCATCAATTCAGACTCGTCAAATGACACAACACTACATGGCCACCATGAGGCATGTACCTCAGAAGGCTCTAGTGCAAAATACTAAAGCTGCTTTGTCTGCTTAATACGCCTCAGGACAGCTATGAGTGTTTTCTCTCATCCCTTGTGTCTGTGACTTGAACAAAAAGCAGACCAAAGCTTACTTACTATTGGTGTGTTCTGATGCATGTAGACAAAAAGGTTTTTAATGACATTTCAGTGGCAGCAATATTTCAACTCTGCATCCAGTCTGCCTATCAAAAGAGGAAGGCATTCCCTGCCACACAGTCTACATACTGTAGATACACCTCTTGTGACTTTCCAGTGCTTGTATTTGTATTGCAGTTTTGTTAACAACCTGTTTTGCCTTTGACTCACCCTGCTCCCAGCGTACATTTCCTACTCCTCCAGTGCATGGACACTTTGATTCCTGGATGTGGTCATTTGTCTACCTCTTGTTCATCTTCTAGCACCTGCATATGGACACTTGCTTCCCCCTTGGACCTTGTTTATTCCCTTTCTGGAATGCCTGCATACAGACTTGTTCTATGAAATTTTTTTTTTTTTTTTTTGCCTTATCTGCATTATTATACTTACCTTTGCCATCCGCCATACCAGTACACTTACATGTGCTTCTGTTGCCTGCCTCAGAACCTGCCATTATTACTTACCTGTGTCATCTTATGTGTGATTGCGCATGCCATCTTACCAGTTTCCTGAGCTACCAGTAGTTTGTGTTGTTAAAGTCTTAACCAAAACCACCATGCCTCTGTTTCTGCCGTTTAGTTGTGACATTTGAGATTCGTTGTCCCTCACTCTGCCCTAATACCAAGTAGAAAGCACAGAGTAGAAGTAACATTAGTATGTGCTGTGTGATGCAACATAGAGGTTTTGTGCAAGGCATATCCTGCAGCATGATTGTTACATTGTGAATGCTTCATATTATCTAGAGTGGATGAATGCAATCTCAGTGGACAGTGTGTACACTGGATACTGTATGCACATTTTTCAGGTTTTACAGCAATACAGTAAGAATATAGCCAGAAGTCCATAGATGTGGCTTATAAATTTCATACACTAAATTTGTCACGTTCATTTTTATCTATCTGTCCATTCTTTGGGGAAGTGGCCTGGTTCTGTTGGGGTGCAGAACCTAACAAAAAACCTGCCCTTGCTTTCCACTGGTGTGACACTCATTATAGCCCCCTCATCAACAATTTGGTTCCATTCTCATTAATGTCCCCTCCTTGCAGAGCTGCCAACATACAAACAAACCATGCTTTAATGACCCATGACATCACATCTGTTTGTGTGTGTGTGTCTCTAATGTAGGAGTATGGCAGACACAATTACTAAAGATGGATCCTTCTGTCTTTTGGAAGGAGCCATATTCTGTTAGTCTTACTCTGGTATCCATTGTATGTGACTGGGTGTATGTGAGGCAAAAGGAGGTTATCCTCTTTTATACAGTGATGAAATTAAAGAAATTTTAAAATGAAGATGACTTTGAGGTATGGTTGTCATAGCAGTGGCCAAGACACTGGAACATAGAGCATACATTATATATTAGCCCATTAAGGCATATTAAATGTATATTAAAAATTTCACACGTGAATAGGTATTCCCTGTATGATTGATGCTTCTCATATTTTGCATGGAGCTCTGTCTCACTAAGAGCAATGATGATTGGCTACCATATAATGGGTTTTCATTGGCAAATGATTAATGCAGCCAGGGAGAGTTTTAGTAAGGAGGTACTGTACTTACATCTGTGTGTATGTGCATGTGCATACTTGTGTGTGTATGTTTCTGTCTCATGTACAAGCATGTACAAGCACAACTGTCTGTGTCTATATGTGCATACACCAACATTAATGAAGCCCATTTCCACGGATAGTTTAATGGTAGCCTTTACAATTACAGACAGACAAAGAGGAATCAGTCTCGTTTACTTATGTTTTAAAAAGTTTGGCTATTTTAATTGAAGGGAATGAAAATAAATGATAGCAAATGAAGCAAAGCAGCACACTGTATATTACATTATAAGTCAGTACTCCTACTATGGCGTATGCTTTGCCTCATGTCTGGCTGTAAATGAAAGCATACAAGGGTTATCTTTGAGTTCAGAAGTAACTGCTTTGTCCCATTTGTCACTATTCACATGCCTTTATAATTTATGTCCAGTAATTCAAACTTTGAGGGTTTGGTGAATTAATCAGTTTATGTGAAAAATGTATGATTGGTAATTAAATGACTGATGCATAGTAGTAGTCAGTTTGTGTTTTCTCCTTGTTTTGCTCTTAATTTTCTTTTACTGTTACTTTTATTACCTCATGAGCCCATCACAGGACATTGCGTATTGTAAGCTATGATAGTCAGCATCTTGTTTTGTGGCTCTCTGGCTGTTTTTCAGTGGTAATCTCTTAAAAGTAGAAATGATGGAAATTGTAAATGCATGTGAATACACACAGATGAGTGTCTTCCTACTTGTTTTAATAAACCAGGTAATCAGAAACAGTTGACAAACCTGTCTACAACAGCTGATGTGTCTGTTCATGAACTCAACCACAAGACACGTGATGAATGGTTTCACTCAAAGCATTTTACCATCACAGAGAGCATAAAACGATGGTGTATATTCATTACTTCCAATCATAATTTATAAATAGGAATTCTTTAAAACATCATTCAGTGGGAAATAATTGAATAATATTTATTTGTTTTTCTTTGATAAACTTTTATTTGTCTTATATTTTTCTGAGTGCTGAAGGCTAGTGTTAAAAATAAATGGTAAGTGATTTAATTACAAAGTGAGATTGCTAAAGGGTTAGCGGGTTTCAAATGACAGACATTTAATATCCTAATATTAAAGCATTGCATTTACAGTGAACATAGAGCACCTAGACCCTAAATGTATACACCATAAATAGTTACAGACAGACAAGATAAGGTACAAGTCTCCATGGAAATTTAAAGACAAGTGAGGAAGATGTATATGCGTGATGTGCCACAGCTCAACACACTACAGAATTGCATGTCTATGAAGGTTCAAGTGTTATGTTTTGGAAAATAACATCTGGGACCTGCCCCTAGGGGCATTTTCTAAGTCAGAGGCATCACTTTACAAAATAGGTGTTGCTTTATTTCTTGTTAGATGAGGCTATTGTTAGTACTTTCATGAAAAAGACTCTCAACACCTTTGTACCTGTATCCAGAAAAGTAGCAAGTAGAAAAGTTAAACTGGCAAAGTGTATATTTGCCAACAAACTAATAAGTGCCTTAGGAGGCCTGAGAGTCTAAATGTCACAAAACTACAGTGATATTATACTTCACGCTGTGTGCAGGTACAGTATGTGTGAGGCAGAAATGCAAGTGTAGTCTGTTCTACCTGCAGCCAACAGTGTACATGAATTTAAATGTTTAATGCGTACACATATGCATTTTATATTTATGTGTGTGGTGGCATGTGTGTGTCTGGAAATGTCTGTGTTAATGACCTCAGACAGTGCAGTCAGTCATCCTTACCATCTGCTAGCACTGGCACATAACCCATCTGGTCAAGCATAGACAGATGAATCATGTAGTTGGCTTCTAGACCCAAACTTCACCTCATGTCAGCTGCTACAGTTCAGTGGGATTGATTTTCTTTACACATGTCCCTGTGACCTAGTCCAGAGGTGAGCAGCTGCTTTCAGTATTTTATATAGCACCATGCTTCACCTAAACACAAGATTTCAGTGCACTGTAAACTCAATTTAGCCATGATAGAGGTCCAGAGTGTAGTTCAACACCCAAATGCAAGCAGGACAAAAGCCCTGGTAACATCATTTGCTTTCTAATTATGGATTATATCTGACAAAGAATCTATTATAGTACAGTTAGTGACTGCCAAGATCTATTCAGACAAAATCAAAGTGATTGAAAGCTATTCATGTTTTATACTACTACTTACATTTATTCAAATATCCTATGAAAACACTGATTTCCAAAACTGACCAGAAGAATAAACTAATTATTTTGTGTCACCAGTTATTAATATCAATATCCACTACTCACATTTTGTACCGAAAACATCTTTAACTCTTAAACTTTAGTGCTAATTAGCATTAAAGCCAAGGACAGCTGAGACAGATGGGGATGCCATGAGATGCCCTAGAGCTCCCTGATTGTGCCTCAGTCTTGTTTCGCTGCCAGTGGGTCAGGACGGACACACTACCACACCTCTTATCCTCTTATTTTATATCACCATTATTAGTTGTAATATCATCATCGTTGTCATCGTGGTGGTAGTACTATTCCTATTTCCATTATTATTTATTTGATCATTTTATTCTCTCCCCCTAATTTTATATATATTATTTGCTTTTTTTTTTCGCCTCCTTTAGAATGAATAAAGTGCAGTACATACAAACACAAACTCACATGAACACACCCATACAAAAAATAAATAAAAATACACCATATACAAATTCAGTGCACACATGACATACACATAGCATCCCTTTGGTCTTTGTTAATGTCCTGTATACACTGGTTTGTCTCCCTTGTATTGCTAAAGTCCTATCATCTGTGTTATATTAAAAAAAATAAATGTTTTAATGTTACACTGGGATAGACAGCATTAGAGGTCACTACCAAGCAGCAGAAGATTCTTCTTGAGACTATAAAATGTGGTCTAAATTTAGAGAGAAGAAAAGCTAATACCAATCTCAGATTATCCTGTTTCTCCAGTAATTGAAGTTTCTAACAGTGGAGTAGCTCTGAGGCCACAGACACACTGAAAGCAGGCAAAACCTGTGCTGTCCACAGTAGTGCACAATGCAATGAGACCAAGGGCATCCAGTAGAAGAAGTGACAATAAGATGAGCATTTCTGCATTGGTGTCACCTTGAAACCCAATTAGACAAAGAAAAATGGCTTGTCAAGAAAATCGTTTCTACAAGGCTTTTTCTATATATATGAAAACATAAGAATAAAATGCCTGATGGCACGCAGGAGGTTATGGTATCTGTTTCTGTGTGTGTACCAAATGGTTGTTCATATCAAATGAAGTTAGTTGTTGCATAAATGTAATTTGCCTTTAAACGTGAAGTTATTAGGCAGTAACAGTCTAATGCTGTTCGTGTTTTATTCAGTAAAAACATTTGTGTTTTGTGATACAAAGCAGTTCTGTGAAACATTTGTTTGATAAACACTTCAATATGGGAGTGATAAATGTGCCACAGACCCTAGCCAACTAGTTGCATCTGTGAATCTGGCACAAGGTTTATGAACTGGCACCCGTATTTATTCCTCTAGCAGTTTTCGCTCTTGTACCAAGTTTCTATCAACCCCCTCCGTTTTTTCTTCTGCTTTGCTTCTCGCACATGGATCCATTTTGAACCATTTGTTTCTAACCTTGAACTTCTTTTCCTCATGCTCCCACTCCCTTCTTCTGAAGGATGCCCCCCCACCCTTTGTGCTTGTATGTCTTTGTTGACCTTTTTACTGTCTAGTTTGAGAGTCTTAGGGTATGATTCAGTGCCTAAAATAAATATTACACCACATAAGATCTTTTTTTGTTACATATGAGGATGTTATTACATATTTGTTATATGTTTCATTAGACTCTTTAGCAGCTCAAAAGAAATTAGGTAAAGTACCTTTAAGCCCCTTCATATGCTGCAATCATCAGAACAGTTTCTGTGTAATCATTCAGTGATTGTACAGTACAGTGTATAGTCTAATGTATTGTATAGTGTCTGCAGCTCTATGCCACTAGTTTTTCTTCTTGCTATGATAGATTATCCTAGAAACACAATTAGTCATTTCTGTGGCCTCTCTTGAATTAACCCTGTTTAATCATTCTCTGTACCTGCCTTTAGAGAAATGAACAGAATTTGAATTTCAAACACAAATCACAAAGACAGTATCTTTCATCTGTGTGTGCATGGCCTGGTATTATTTTTGTCGTATACAGCAACACTGTGGGGACTCACCTTATTGGGACAAAAACTAAGTACCCAAAATATAAATCATAAAATTTTAGAGTGATGACTTTGTTTAAAGTTAAGGTGAGATTAGGGTTAGAGACAAACATCAGATGCAACGGTCAGCAATAGAAACAGTTTTTTTATATTGTGTGTGGGGGGGGTGCCCTGGTCCTCCATGAAGATTACACCCTAGTAATAAAATTATCTATGGCTATAACATTCACCCTGTGACAAATGACTACAAATTCAGATACTGCCACACAAGAGAATAAAGACAGTTTAACATATGATGGTGTGGGCAATTACAATTGCCACTATAGGAAAGGTGTTTATGTGGCTCTTGAAACTGTGTGGGTGCATGTGTGTGTTATAGGTGTACTTAATCAAATAGCACTACACCTCTGGGTTTATGCAAATAGTGGTTATGGTTAAGGTTAAGGTAAGTCTCCAGGAAATGACGGTAAGTCAATGTAATGTCCCCTGAAGTTATGACCAACAGTGTGAGGACACATTTTATACCATGGGAGTGAGGGTATATTGGGAAATGAAGACATTTTGACTGGTCCTCACTTTTTGACATCTTTAAACAGCTGTTTGAAGGTTAGGAACCGGTTTTAGGGTTCAAGTTAGAATTAGGTTTACCGTTAGGCTAAGGGACTAAAGAATGCTTTATGTCAATGAGTATACTCACAACTTCAGTAAGACACAACTGTGTGTGTGTGTTTGCAAGTGTGTGTGTGCTTGGCCACTGTCTGGAACAGGATATGAGGCAGGGAGGAAAGGGGTGGAGCGCTGTCCTGTCAATGGGGAATGCTTATCGCACTGAACCAGGAGATGCACACAACCACAGCATGGACACTGGTACATACTTACGCCTATAGGCATACGCTTACACAAACATACAGCACATGTGAATGCATGTGTGTATAAGCCCGCACGCCTGAAAGTGGTGCTAAAATGTCAATTAAGTGATTAGTTGCTCAAGAGAAAATTAATCAGCAACCATTTTTCTAATGGATATCATTCATCTAGAAAAAATAACTTTCTCTGGATATGACATCTTAATACTGACAATTTGCTATTTTTGTTTGTTTTCTATTATTATGAAGCAAATATCTTTGGGTTTTTGACTGTTGGTCAAACAAAATAAGCTGTTGTCTTGTTTACACAAACATTTTTTGTCTCTGCTCTACTATTCGTGTTTTTCAAGGTTATGGTAAAGAGTCTGAGGCCAGTCCTCTGAGGCACCAAAGAGATCTCACACAGCTGATACCACATTAGCTTTCACTCTCATCCTCTTCCTCCTGCCCTCCAGTTTCTCTCCCTCTAATGTCATTTGCCCTCTGCATGACTTTACTCTCCTCTTTTCCATCACTTCTTCAATATTCTGTTCTCTCCCCCATGCCTTCATCTTCTTCTGTCTTCTCTCCTAAGATGTCCTTCGTGCTCTCCTCTCCTATGCTTTACTTCATCCTTCCCCTGTACTCTTCATCTTCCTTGAGTGATAGGCACAAAACATGGTGAGGGGAGAGGAGACAGCACAGAAGTCACTTCATCAACCATAGTCTGATAGTGACCAAAAGAATAAGATTGCAAATACAAGTGGCTGAAATGAGTTTCTTTTGCGGGGTGGCTGGACTTAGCCTTAGAGATAGGGTGCGGAGTTCAGATATCCAGAAATGGCTCGGAGTAGAACCACTGTTCCTTCACATCGAAAGGAGCCAGTTGAGGTGGCTTGGGCATCTTATCAGGATGCCTCCAGGGTGCCTCTCTTTGGAGGTCTTCCAGGCAAGTTCAACTCGTAGTAGTCCTCGAGGTGGACCCAGAACACGCTGGAGAGATTATATTTCTCATCTGGCCTGGGAATGCCTTCGAATCCCTCCAGAAGTGCTGTAAAACATTTCCAGGGAGAAGGACGTCTGGACTACCTTGCTGAACCTGTTGCCACCATGACCCGATTTTGTATAAGTGGAAGAAAATGCATGGATGGATGGATGGATAGTCTGATAATTCATCGGCAGCTGTTTAGCATCATGCTACTTTGTCTTCATTAGCATCCACTGGTTTTGCTTCATCTAAAAGTCATTAGACACATTATCAAATGTACCCTTGCCCCTTTTCAGGTCTTCATTTAGAAGGAAAACTGATGTCTCTGTGCTATTTTGATATGATCAGCTTTCTACAAAATGTCATTGAAGTTGCAGGAAATTGCAGGCTATGTTAAAAACATCTGCATAGAAATAGAGTTTTAGGTGATTAAATAATTTTACTAAGAAGATATTAAATGGCCCACATTAAACAATGGATGTGAGATAACAATGTTTTATTCAAAATAGATTGATGGCCTTCTGTAATTAAATGAAAACAGATACACAGCCATTCTGCACCTTATCAGATCAGAATTGGTTATAATTTTTGGCCACAGTGCTAATGAAGGGCTCAATTGGTGCTGGAGAGCTGGATGTTTTGGTTCAAAGTTGAAATTTAGTTTGTGTTTTCACAGATAGCTACTGGAATGCTGCATCATTCACCACCCCGTCATCCTACCTACACTTTGCCACCTTCCAGGGTGAGACCAGCGCTGACATATCCTTCTACTTCAAGACCAGTGCACCCTATGGCGTCTTTCTAGAAAACCTGGGCAACACTGACTTCATTCGATTGGAGCTCAAATGTAAGATGCATCTGATTGATTTTGTCTGTGTGTGAGAGTCATTTCTGTCTGTCTGTCTTCTTCTCTCTCTCACTCTGGCTCTTTATCTAACTCACTGTGGGGTTTAATCCAGCAGTCAGTTTGGGAGCAACCTGTCAGCACACACACAACCACACAGACACATGGGCGGATGCAGACACAGACCAGCAACAGCCATTTGCTTTCCTGATTATGGCACACCACTTTGTGTGATTGCAAAAGAGAGCAATCATTTATTTAAGGTAATTGGTGTGTGCAATAATTATGTCCATTAGGAACCTCTGTTTAACCGAATCACCCATTTTCAGGGATGACAAAACCCCTCTCTCTCACATACACACATGTACACACATTCTGTCATTCTTCCTCCCTCCCTCTCTCTCTCTCTCTCTCTCTCTCTCTCTCTCTAAAAGCCATTCGTGCAAATAGGAGCATGTAAATCTCTTTCAGGTTCACTCCCGCAACCTTTTCTACAAGACTCCGATGCACACACACGCACACACAGAGACACTAACAGGGTTGCTCAGTGCTGCCAGTAAATGGGTAAAATGTATCAGTGTTCCTCATATACATGCAGACACATGCTGCATTCAAAATGATACCCAAATTTAAGCATTAGTGAAACCTGAAGTTAAAAACTGCTCAAATATTCAGTTAAAATCAGGATTTTCCTGGCTTAGAGGACAGACAAACTGCGGTAAACTCTAACATTAGAGTTAATTTATTTGACATTCACAGCCTGTGGTAACTCGTAACAACTTAAAAATGAGATGAGCGGCTTTAAATGTCAAATGTTGTTTAAATATTTATTTGACAGATTAAAATAACAGGTGTGAAATACTTATTTTTGCATATTTTATCATTCAATCATTGTAATAACTGTTAAGTGGCTAACTTTAAATTACAGATATTTTCACTGTGAATTTGACTACAGATATTTACATAATGCGTTCATTAGTGCAATTCCAGTGCTCGTTTTGACCCAAAATATCGATAATGATAACACCTGCTCAGACCACCTCTTATTGCATTCACAGGTGCAATTTTCCTGACAAGCACATAGGCTGGGAAGCACGAGATCAGGTACCTAAATGTATTTTAAAGACCACAGCAACATAAAATTAACCCTTAAATCCACTGCTGATCTGCTGGTATTCACTCTGGATAATTTATTGTGTTTCATGAAGATTATTGTTAATGGAGATAAATAAACGTGGTATGTGGCTATAAATATGAATATGGTTAAACAGTGTTGACGCAGATCAGGACGCACCATCTGTAGCCTACTTAAAGGATGCAGCCAGAGGTGATCTGCAGCCGGTGTTTGGGAATCCACATGAAAGCAGCTCATGAGCCAAGATAAGTAACAAACACCCTGCAGACATCTCAATTAATCCTGTTACGCAGCAGGTAGAGTCAGTCCGACCTCACTGTGGCTGCTGTCGCTGTTAAGTTACAATTTCTTCAAACGAATAAGTTTCACACAGACATACCTTCATTACCATGTAGATACATGTTGTATCTGTTTTTACATTTTGTGGCCCTTTGATCAGTTTTGAAAGCAGCTGTAGGTGGAGGTAAAGTGGGCGACACCTCCACTGGCTCTGCGCTCTGGCGGACCACAAACAGTATGTTTAAGTGTTATTTCCTCTGCTGTTAAACTCTGGTTTAGAAACTGCTATATAAATAAACTATTACTTACTTAGTTACTTACAGTGATTACAATATAATTTTATTGTATTAATTTAAAGGCAATGAAAAGTTTATAAGGTTACAAGCAAGGCCCCTGTGGATTTCCCACACTGAATGCAGCTGTGAGTAAATTCTGTCTTCCTTGCACAAAAGCTGGTCAGTGATATTAGCAGACTACTGGGTGAATAGTTATGTACAGTACTTCTACTTAAACAGTTTTGTCACTGTCAGTCTAGTACATAACTGGTAGAAGAAGATACATAGAAAGAATCTTTCGTCTCATATATTTCCATGTCATGACATCAGTCAGTCAGGTTTCTGCCCTGCTCTTTAAAGAGGACCAGAGGAGTGAGTTTGATTGCACATTAAAGTCAGCCCCAACTCCACCTGCTCACAACGTATTTCTCCGTTTAATAATCTATTTCACCTCGCATCATCAGTTGCATCACTATTGTCATGTTTTGATGACGTTAGAAAGTGGATGACCTTAAACTTATTGAAGTTGAATGATACGAAGACTGAGGTTATAGTGTTTGGTCCAAATAACTCTGGTGATTTTCCCCCAGTTGATTTCGGTTCCTTGGAACGGTACGTGCGGTCCACCGTCACTAACCTTGGTGTTAAAATAGACTCTGTTCTTAGAAGGGAATGTCAGGTGAATGCAGTTGTACGGGCCAGTTTTTATCACCTCCGGCAGCTGGCAAAGGTGAAGCCCTTTCTTTCACGGCAGCATTTTGAGACGGTAATACATGCATTTATTACGTCTCGTGTGGATTATTGTAATGCACTATATTTTGGGCTCAGTCAGGTCGCCCTTTCCCGCCTCCAGAGAGTCCAAAATGCTGCTGCTCATCTATTGGTTGGAGGGCGTAAAAGTGACCATATCACACCCATTTTGGCTTCCCTGTATTGGCGACGCCTAAGTTGTGGAATGCATTGCCCCTTTATATTAGACAGGCCCCCTCGTTGTCCACTTTTAAAACCTATTTGAAGACTCATCTGTACCGTCTGGCGTTCGAACCAGTATGATCCTGTGTCTTGTTGAGCTTGTGATTTATGATGGGGGGTTGTTTTAAGTATGATGTTTTTGTTTTGCTGTTCATTTATGTTGTTTTTTAAGGGGTGTTGTGGATATTGTGTTAAGCACTTTGGTCAGCTTCGGCTGTGTTAAATGTACTATATAAATAAAATTGATGATGATGATGATGATGATGATCCACCTCTCCTACACAATGCAGCTGGTAACACCTGGCTGCGCACGAAAGTCCACTGCGTCTTTGGTCATCAAAATTGCAAAACACTGAGCATGCCCATATTCACCTTGCACCTGGAGTATAGACACAAATTTAGTGTTGTGCCCTGATGCAGGAAAATAGAACCCTCGGTGTCAAAGACACTTGCTGACCATATGTTGCTGGTGTGCCTGATCCTCCATTATCCATCAAAATTCCAACATTAAATAAAGCCCTTACAATAAATAGCATTATGTCAACTGTTATGTGGCCTTAAAGCTCCAGAAGCTTATTAATGTCTTTGCCAGTATTTTCTTACAGCTAAGAGTCAAATACATACCTATACATGCATTCACCTTTTCTTGCAGAATAAAACAATGTGCTGTCACATGCAAGTACAGTGAGAAGTTTGCCAAATGGGGTTGTACTTCTCTTCTAAATGTGCATACAAAAACACACACAGACACAATAAATAACTAGCCTGTCATGGCTGCACAGCAGGCCAGAGGAGATAGGGACTGTGTGTATGTGTGTCTCCTGAAGCTTTCAAAAAGCCCCCACATCGATTTCCTCTCTCCCCACCCTCACTATCATCTTGCATTTTGCCCCAAAGCACACATTTGCAAAACAACTTGCATGCACATACACACACTCATACACATAAACACACACATAATCTGTGCCCTCTTACTGGTGCAAAACTGTATCTGGTGCAATCCAGTCAGGGCATGAAATTACTAGCATTAAGCCAGAATAGGATGGCTGTGCCATTGCAGGACCTCACAGCGTATAAACACACACTCTCAGATACACACGCGACCTTGTACAAAACACGCTTTACTGTAAACTCAGCAGAATCAAAGTCATCAGGTAGGCACTATTCCTCTTTGAATCTTAATGGAGAGAATTGGGCATAGAGACATTTGAAAGGCAGCATTAAAGACATTCAGAACCATGTGAACTGGACTGGTAAAAGGACTGAGGATAGATAAAAAGGTCCCTAAATATAGAAATGCTTGACTTCTGGAGTGCTGTGGCTCAGTAGAAAGTATGTATGCTTCATGTTTTGAGTCTGTAAGAGGCTGCACTTTCCCTGATAGTTTTGCCCAAAGGTTATAAACATTTCAGTCTGATATCCAGCTGAGAAATATATTTTGTTGCTGGAGACCTCAGCTTATAAAACTGTACTATTGTATTTATGTGAAGACCAGACAGACACAGCTTACATCTGAAGTTTAGTAGTACTCTGTGCAGCTCTGGCTTTTTAAAGTTGTCAAATGTCTCTCTGACTTGTTAAAGCAATATATAGTTATGTACCAAGGAGAAAAGTTACCAGGCAGTTTTTTATCCAGCCTCTTTATCAAGTAACTGTCAGAAATAAATTTTTATCTATCTGCTCACTATGAAATACACAGGATTCTTTGCATTGTAGGCATGCAAGTCTTATTCTGATAAACGAGTTATCACAAAGAGATGCTTAGTGTTTTAGAAGTTGTTTTAAATCTTGTTTCAGTGTCAATAGCAGCTGATTTGCCGGTGTACTCTGAATTTGGCTCGCACTTAAATCCTCTGCCATCCGTCTGATAATAGATGAAGAGTAGCAAGATGGAACATCTCATTAGACAAACACGTGCAGACGTTTTGCACACCCACACAAGCTGTGGTCGTTCACAAAAAGACATACACAACCTCCTTCACTATTTATCATTATTTGGTTGGGCTGTGCTGACGCATAATTTAAGACTTGGATCTTTCAGCCTCCATATTAAAAGATTAATAGAAAAACAAATAGTAAGCATAAGGAGGGTTGGTTTTTCTCCAGGTAAAAATACAAGTATATGCACGCACACACACAAAATGACATTAACACACGCATTTACACTTATTACACCCATCACAGCTATGCAATTAGATGAGATGAGTTCTGTGCTCTGGGGGTACTTTAGTTATCATTCCCGCCTGTGGACCAACTTGTTACCCTGGCACTCTAGCACAGAAGTCCTGGAGCCCTCACATTAAAGTGGTAAGACTAGCCTGTCTGTGGTTAACCAGTACAGGTTTGTAATCAGTATTTTAGCTCTGAGGTGGAGAAACTCATCCAGCTATTAACTATTTTCCCTCCTAAGGTCGTGCCTGCCCTTTTTACCAGCACCCTTACCGGCCTGACTTAAGGATACTAGTAAAACCACCTTAGTAATGTCAGCTTTCTCCTTATTGAATTGTATTGATATGTTTACAGGAAAATATTTAAGCTGCAAGTACACTTTGCTGCTAGGGAAATGTTAATTTCTAAATCTTGGCCAGCTGACATGAGCCTTTGTTTACACACAGAATTTGTTACTTTACAACATTGCAGAAAGGCTACAAACCCTTCTTCAAGTTGTAAGTAAAATAAGGAAACTTTAACTACAGTTCATTTAGCAAATGGAAAAGCTAACAGCAGTACAATGTATTAAATGACAAAAATCAACAATACCAAGAACTATCATATAATATGTCTATTCTTGACCTATTTTTCTAAACTACTATTCACAGTGTCCTTGGTATCTGAAGAACAAGTCTTTTAGATGGTGTGCATAAAAATGATGAAGGCCTGCTGGAGTCCCTTTGTCTCAGTCATTGGCACTGTTGAATATGGCCAATCTTTCTAGGGTGTCAATGGCCCAAAGGTCCTCAACCACTTTATTAATGAAGATTCAGCGTTGCAGTTTTCCCCAGGCAGTTGAAGAATGTTTCCCCCAGTGAGCAAGCACCTGGGGCCGGATGCATAAATGACACGTCCACACATAAACCATGCTTACGCCTTTTCCCACACATAAACTGGAATGTACTAACACAGTGTGTGTGCAAAAAGAATGTGTGCACCTCGCATACTTCACACCATGAAACACTGCATTTATGTTGGTCTGACAAATGCGTTCTTATTTCTTTCACCTTAATATCATTTTCCTGTTTTACATTTTAGACTTTATGTAAATTATTCTGTGAACTGCTGATATTACTGTCATTAATTCATTTTTATTTAATGATTGAGATCTAACTAGCCTAACAACAAGCCTTTACAAGTGTATGATTAAATTATAGTGCTCTATAAATAGCTGTAACTGTGCGTAATGGTCATCCATCCAAGGACAGCTGATCTGGCATTACTAGAGGATCTTGGAAATTCCGCTATAAGATGAGAAGCAGTGTTCAGAGATCCTTCCCTGTAAAGCTGTGTGGCTAAAATTGTGGTGTTCTTCTGCTGTAGATAATGCAGGAGGTGGCCATCCTTCTCCTGTTGCCTTCATTCTCTCTTTGTGGGGACAAATGCACTTTTCTGACTTCGCTTTCAATCTGACCACTTCTTCATTAGCATTGCTTTCATTGCCACATTTAACAATGTGTGGCACAGACAGTGTTTGTCTATGCATATGATTGATTAAGGGCAGGTTTCTATCTTTTTATGGCTAAAAGTGGGAGTAGAAAAGAACTTCGTGCACATGTGCCTAATTCCACAGCAATTGAGCATCTGCTGACCTGTCCATTTCCTCTGAGCCTTGTCAGTGACTTTGTTTCTTATTTACTGTCATAACAATGTCCGTTTTTATGTTAATGCATCCCCTTTTTTACCCAGACCCTCTCCATCTTTATCTTTATCTGTATCTATAGATATTTACTGTATCTATTTTATCTGTATCTTTATATCCCATTTTACACACAACTCATGTCAAAGTTTCAGCACACATCAGTCATGTATTTGTTTTAAACCAACTTGTTAATACATCATTTCCTTTAATAAACCAGTCACATCATTATCTGTTTAATCATCCTTATGATAGTTTTAGAAAGCTTTAACTGTAATAGTAATGCATTCAACAGTAAACTACATTGGTATGTCATATTTCTCTCTGAATATATCTTATTCAGTGATTAGCATGAATGATATCCCACTTACATATGCTGCTTTAATATTTCAGAATCACCTTTCAGTCAAACCTCCGTCTCCTATTACTGCTGTTCCCTTTGTCTTGCTTTTTTTTATTCTTCAGCCCTGGATTCTCTCTGGTTACTATCATGACTGCTCACAGTAAAAAGGCTTCTCTCAGGCGTGCCCTTTTTTTTGAAGATCTAACAGGCCTTCTGTTGTTATTATCGACATCAATTTTTCTGGTTTCTTTGACAAAGTATTTATAAAAAAAGAAAGTTGTAGGTCATTTGTCTTGTTTGTGCTGCCACTAAAACAACACAAATAGTTGAACACATACACACACACACATGCTGTGCAGCAATGCTATAGCAGCATTTCCTAGTGCTTTGTTTCTGTTGTGGTATTCTGATATATGTCTGGCTTTCATTCAGCATTTAAAATAACTTATGCTGTTTTTCCTTGCCTTGCAGTCCTGCTCTGTGCATACAGACATCATTAATTCAGTATACTAAAACCTGTCAGAGGGCTTATACTGTGTGTATCTCTGTGTGCATGCTTGTTTGTTTTGGGTAGTTGAATGTTAAAGCACATTCAGATTTATGTTATAGGTTAATGCACTCAGCACATCTAGCCAGACCTTTCCTGAGATGATCTCTGGTGTCTTTGCATATCATGTAAAATGTCTAAAATGGAACTGAGCAAGGAATGATGGAAGTGAGGTTTAGAGGAAGGGTAAAGTGACATCCATATATCCATTATCTATACAACTTATGCTGTAGAGGGTAATGGGAGGCTGGAACCAATCCCAGCCGACACTAGGTGAGAAACGGGGTACACCTTGGCCAGGTCAGCACTCTATCAAATCAAATCAAATCAATTTTATTTACATAGCACTTTAAAAACAACATCCAGTTGACCCAAAGTACTTTACATAGGGAGAATAAAATCACAATAAATAACTAAAATAAAATAAATAGGTTCAGTGCAAAAATAAAACAACACAATAACTCAGACACGCAGATGACATACGGTCAAAGGTCAAAGTGTTTGTCATATGCACAGTTAGGAAACGTGTTTCCCTGTACAATGAAAGTCTTACTTTGCCGTCCACATGAATGCCACAAAATACAAATGAAATATAAAGTAGATAACTAACACACAATCTAAGGCACTTTAAGCAGCAAATGCAGCAATATAATAAAAAATATATAAGAATATAATAAGAGAAT
>NW_018127958.1:1456719-1464441 GCF_001952655.1 Monopterus albus
ATGCTCTGCAGAGAGGGCAGTGGAGTCCTGGTGATCTTCTCCGCAGTCTTTACCATTCTCTGCAGGCACTTGCGGTCCATAGCAGTAGTGCTGCCATACCAGACAGTGATGCAGCTGGTCAAGATGCTCTCAATGATGCAACTGTAGAAGTTGCAAAGGATCCTTGGTGACATGTCAAACCTCCCCAGCCTCCTCTGGAAATACAGCCGCTGTTGGGCCTTCTTGACCAGCTGTGTGGTGTTATGTGTCCAAGTGAGGTCCTCACTGATGTGGACGCCCAGGTATTTGAAGCTGCTCGCCCTCTCCAGTTCGAGCCCCTGGATGAACAGTGGCTGATGAGATCTCCTCTCCTTCCTCATGTCCACTATCATCTCCTTCGTCTTGTCCGTGTTGAGGCCGAGATTATTTTCCTTGTACCATGACACCAGACCGGCCACCTCCCCCCCAGTGATGCGACCTATCACTGCGGTGTCATCTGCAAACTTCAGGATGATATTGTCTTTGTGGGAGGTCATACAGTCGTGGGTGAACAGGGTGTAGAGGATGGGACTGAGGACATCCCTGTGGGGTGCCGATGTTTGTGATAATGCTGGCTTATTGTCAATCCTCACAGTCTGGGGCCTGCCAGTCAGAAAGTCCAGTAGCCAGTCACAGAGGGTGGGGTGCAGACCCAGTGTGGACAGTTTGTGGGTGAGTTTGTTGGGGACAACTGTGTTGAAGGTGGAGCTGTAGTCAATGAAGAGTATCCTGATGTAGGAGTTTCCATTTTCCAGGTGAGAAAGGGAATAGTGGAGTGCAGCGGCGATGGCGTCTGAGGTGGCCCCGTTGGGCCGGTAGGCATACTGCAGGGGGTCCAGGGTGTCCGGTATACTGCTCTGAATGCGGGCCAGCACCCAGCACATACATTCAAGAAATTAAATTGAAAGGAATGCATCAGGCCCTAATGTGTATTAAAAGTCAAGCCAAATAAATATGTTTTAAGCAAGGATTTAAAAGTAGTCAGGTCAGTAGCTGATCTAACATTTAAAGGTAAACTATTCCACAATTTAGGGGCTATAACAGTAAAAGCACCATCACCCCAGCGTTTATATCTGACCCTGGGAACCTCTAAAAGAAACTGGCTTACAGATCTGAGGGACCTTGTAGGTTTGTGCCAATGCATTAATTCAGTGAGGTAAGATGGAGCTAAACTATTAAGAGCCTTAAAAACAGAAATCAACAGCTTAAAATCAATTCTAAAACAGACTGGAAGCCGGTGGAGAGAAGCCAGTACCGGGGTTATATGCTCAAATTTTCTAGTACTTGTCAAAAGATGAGCAGCAGTGTTTTGAACCATGTGAAGACGAGAGAGAGAGGACTATTTAACACAATAGTATAGAGCATTGCAGTAATCAAGTCTAGAAATGATAAACGCATGGATTACAATCTCAAAATCATTAAAAGAAAGGAATGACTTGACTTTACTTGACAGCCTCAGGTGGAAGAAGCTCGATTTCACAACTCAGTTGATTTGCTTGTCAAACCTTAACTCGCCATCAAACATCACCCCTAGGTTTTTTACAGTTGACTTCAGATGACAAGCCAGGAGGCCCAGACCCTGATCAAAAGAAGTTAAGTTCACCAAGTCTCCAAAAAGCTCACACTCAGTTTTATTTTCATTAATATTTAAAAAGTTAAGTGCCAGCCATGATTTCAAGTCTGTCAGACAGTCAAACAATAGCTGTAATGACATCCCTCTCATTGCCTTCAATGGTCAGTATTTCTGAATGTCGTCTGCATAACAATGAAAAGAAAGGCCATATTTCCTTAAGACAGATCCCAATGGAAGCATGTACAATGACAACAAAATGGGACCAAGCACAGATCCTTGGGGTACACCACAGGAAATTATAGGAGCATGAAGGAAAGTAACATGAAGTAGAATTAAAGATGTTTGAAGTGGAAGTAAAGTTATTTATGACTACAGTACAGCTGTAATACATCACCATCCAGATATGTCACAGCTGTCCGCAAAACAATCCAGTCGTAAAAAAAAATTAAGAAACAAGTCAAACTGAGTTTTACTTTGACACCTGGAAATAGGATTTCCAGCATTCAACGAACATCTCCAATTAAACACAGTTATAGAAGGTCTAAAATTTGAGAACACTAAAGGGTCAAATCTTGACCTTTTTGAGAAGAGGCTGGACAGTCATCTTTTTGAAAGCCTCTGGCACTGAACCTGTACTTAGACATAAATTAATTAAAGCCAGAAAGCTAGGCCCAACACAATAAAAAACATCCTTAAACAGTCTAGTTGGCAAGCAATCCAAAGAACAATGAGATGGTTTCATGTGGTGAACCAGTTCAGATAGCATAGACAAAAATATAGACTGAAACTGATCAAAGACAGCAGAATGCAAAGGAATATCAGCTGAGACAGAATTAATAGAACTGGAACACTGCCTAATGCTAGTAATTTTATCAGTAAAATACTGAAGAAAACCCTCACATATTGCTACAGAAGCCTCAGGATGATTAGCAAGGTTACATGGGTTGATAACAGAATTAATTGTATTGAACAAGACCTGAGGTTTATGATGATTACTGACCACAATGTTGGAAAGATAGTTTGATTTGGCAGAGTTTACAGCCTTCTGATTGTCAGAAACAATCTCAGAAAGAAATGTGAAGTTTATCTTTCTTCCATTTATGTTCAGCTTGCCAGCAGCTTTGTCTAAGTGCCCTATCACAGGGCTGACACCTAGAGACAGGCAACCACACACACCCACATTCTCACCGCTATGGTCAATTTAGAGTCACCATTCAACTCAACCTGCATAGAACCCCATTAAAATGAGATGGTACATCTCAAGGGGTTTATCCCAGTATACTAATAAACTGCTTCAACCTAACCTGAATGTCTGTGGAAAGAAGCCAGAGTACCTGAAATAAACCCATGTAGGCACAGGGAGAATATGCAAACTCCACACAGAAAGGCCCTGCTTGGGATTTAAACCCAGAGTATTTTTTCTACAAGGCGACAGTGCTAACCACAGTGCCAATGTGCCACCTAGGCAAAGTGATAGGAAAATTAACAAAGGATGGGTAATTGAATTGCAGAAATGCAAATAAAGATGAAGGAACAAATGAATAAACAATGAAGAAACGAAATTGTGAAGGAAGGAATACACGGGTATAGAAGCATAGACTCAAGGGACTGTGGGGGTGGATAAAAGGAGGGAAGACATGAAAGAACATGCAAACAAAAGAGCAAAGAAAATGAAGTGGGAGAAAAATATCAAGAAAGAAATTAGAAGGAAACAGGATCTGTGTACTTTAGAAGGTAGACGAGAGGGCAAGGAATAGAGGAATAAGTGGAGTGAAAACAGATAATTAGATGAAAGCAATATTAAATGAGAAAATGGCCAGCCATATTGATCGGGCACTAGGAAAAGATAAAAGTGCATTTTCACACTGATAGCTACATAAAATTATCCATTCAAATACTTAAGTTTAATGATGTCAACATGAAGTAGAATTAAAGATGTTTGAAGTGGAAGTAAAGTTATTTATGACTACAGCACACCTGCAATACATCACCATCCAGATATATCACAGCTGTCCACAAAACAATCCAGTTGTACCAAACATTAAGAAAAGAGTCAAACTGAGTTTTACTTTGACACCTGCAAATAGGATTTCCAGCATTCAATGAACATCTCCAATTAAACACAGTTATAGGAGTCAAGTGGTTTCAAAACAAATTTATACTTAGTACTCTGCAGATGCAATTTTCTTTATAAGAATTCATAAGAATATTTTAGGCACCATAGCTGTTGCGTACAAAGGGAGATTTCAGGTTTTAGTGGACAGACAGTCTGGCAGTTAATGAGTAGTGTGTCTGTGGAGACATGCAGTTTCGTACATGTTTTATGAAACCTTGGTTCTAATCATCATGGAAACTGATAAATGTTGTACGTTTTTAATCAGCTAAAAGACATGTTCATATAAAACTATGTAGTATATATGGTATAGTAGTGTCTCAAAATAGAGTTCACAGTTTCTGGCATTGTGGAGATTATTTATCTGATTGTATCTTCATTGACTAGATTTGGTTTTGATACATACCCATACATAAACATGGTGTATAGATTCATCACTGTTCCCTACAGAGAGGTTAAAAGGCATCAGACAGTGACCTCACCAATGCAGTCACAAAACATCTGGAATGGACAGGTGGTAGGCTCAAACACACACACACGCACACACATGTTTGTTCTAATTGACTCTACACTGACTTGCATTAATTTCTTGGAGACTTACCCTGACCTTGACCATAATCATTACTTTCCTAATCCTAACCTCACCCTAACCTTAAGATATCATCACCCTAAAATTAATTGATTTACTTTGTGGGGACCAGATGATGGAAGACAAGTTCCCATAATGTGAGGGGACTCCTGGTTTTGGGTCTCCACAAGTATGGAAAAATAAGGCCACAGCAACACACACATAGTATTTCAAAAATATTAATGAACATTTTGCCTGGAATGGTTATAAAGGTATAACAGTGCCCTCTGTTGATCTGTTGAAATATTAGGCTACTGAACTATAGGCAATAAAATTTATCATATTTTATCAAAACACCACCTAAATACACACCCACATGCCCCCCACACATACACACAGACACATACATGTTCACTCATTTTAAGATAATGAAACTTCACCATGCAGAAAGACAGCATCTTGTACTCTTCATTTTTCTGTCTGTCATTCTTTCTTTTACACATTTTAATCATCCCATGTCTGGTTCCTCTCTTCTGCTCTGACTTCCCTCTCTCCAACAAAACTACAGGAAACTAAAGAAACCTCTTAAAGTTTAACAAACATCCAAAAAAAAAACAAAAAAACATGGAAACTTTATGTTATGCAAAGCCACCAGTTCTTGGCATGTATCGACTGCTTCTTAGATTAGTCCTGTCCAAACCTGTGAGCAGTCGTGTATTGCAAAGCTGAAATCCATACAAACTAAATGAATGGCCTTGAAACAGACAAGCCATGAGATTAGAAATTGAGCGCATGTTTACCTGTGAGTTGCACTGACAACACAGGGTATTACAGGTTAAAGAAAGTTGTGATGTTTGATTCATGTAGTATAAAAATGTCTATAATTAATATTTCCTAAAAAAAATTCTCATACACTCTTGCTGCAGCTCCCCAGGTGGTGTCCTTCTCCTTCGATGTTGGAAATGGACCTGTGGAGTTAACAGTGCATTCAGCAACACCCCTCAATGACGACCAGTGGCATCGTGTGATGGCTGAGCGTAACGTGAAAGAGGCGGTCCTTCAGTTGGATCAGACTTACCGGTCATCTCAGCTTGCTCCTGCACAGGGGCACACACGGCTAGAGCTGTTCAGCCAGCTCTACGTGGGTGAGATACACGCACAGACTCCCACATAATCCAAACAATTAACAAATATCATGTGTTAGAATGGCTCTTATATAAATAATTGATTTATTATTTTTTTATATGCATTGCACAGAGAAAAATGCCATAATTGTGAATTATATGTAGAAAGCAAACACCTAAATTCACATCATTCATGTACTCATAATAGTTGAGCTGTTATTTAAAAAATTAACTTTCTTTAGAGTGTGCTTTTTTTAGTAATGGTGCCCTCAGATGTCAAAATACACTGATTGTTTCATATGTTAAAGATGTAGCAGCCTTAACTAGAAATCACTGTGTTCTCACTTAAGAAGTTTCACATCATTTTAGCCACAGTCATTACTAAATGAATTAATCCAGCACACACACACAATCCTTTCACACTTTACTTTCACCTTTTACTTTAATGTACACACTTCTTGAAATGACAAACTTATCCAAGTGAGTGATCAGAGTTTTGATAAAGTTAAAACTGAGCCTCTGTGCTGGCTGTGAGGCCACATGACTAAAACTAACTTAATTCACTTGTCACGTATTGCTTCAGATTAAACTATTATAGCACAAAGAGGATATCAACCCCCTGACTTTGTCACTCTCTCACACACTCTCTCTCTTAGTTATTATACAAGAGCAAGCCTTCATCCTCACACTAACTACAACTATATTTTGTTAAAGAGATCTGGTTTGTTCCTGATGGTTATGTGCCTCTTCCTCTCCACACTATACATCTCAGCATCTCAAGCTCATCAGAAGATGTGGCCATGTTTTTTCCCCCAATGCTTTCACTTCTAGGTTTCAATCTACCTTTTCTGCTGAGCTGGCAATGCTCTATAAGCTAGACTCTTGGGCTAAAATAGTTTTAGGGATTTGTGGATAGAAGGAAAAGTGCTGAGGCAGATCGCAGAGTTCCTGGTATCTCATGTAAAAAGTTCTGCCCAAGGGAGATTGTTCCCAATTCCATAGCTTTAACCCCCAATGCTCATTTATAATATAGTTTCATTGTCTCATTACTGATTCGACCGCTGCTGAAACATCCTCACCTTATCATGTCTCATTTTCCCTTTAGTGTATTTGTATTTTCATTTTGTGCAATGAAAAGGGGCAAGAAAGGTTTAAGCCACTGCACGACTGGCGGCTATGACACAGAGAACATAATGGCTTCCAGATAGCACCTCAGCTGTCATTTCATTTGCAAGTGTGGATTCTGGCATTTCTACCGAAGGAAGGCAGGAGACAGCTTAGGCTTGTGTGTGGTACAATTCTAAAAACACAAGAAAGAAGTGGAGGATATAGAGATAGAGCAGGGGAACAGTTGTGTGTAACAGCAGCCACAGAGATGACAGCACCCTCTCATATCTCTAATCCCTGGTTAATCCTCATTGGAGGATTGCTTTGGAAAGATACAGTATGACTCATACAGCAAGTCCTCCAACCTGTATGACCCATATGATCGGTTGTCCCTTCCTTCTCATGCAACCCATAGAGTGTCTCATTAAATAGCACTCCTACAGGTAGTGGGAAGAATTGCAACAATTCCACCAACATTAACAACAACGTATGTCACCCTACCAAACATTATGGACCATTGTCATCATGGAAACAGCCATGAATATGAAAGCTAGCTGGCAGGAAACTACTGGAAGCTCAGTTGTCTTGGGAACTGTCATAAATATGACATGATTATGAAGCTGTCATGGTTTCATTACATTTTGCCACAATCTACTTGATTAGTTTTAGTCACAAAAACTACTTAGTAAAAATTGGGGGAAAAAACTAATTGATCATGTTTAGGAACAAAACCACGTTGTTACAAACACAAGCTATACAATGGAAATAAACTCAGCTCTCCTGAGGGAAAGTCCTGTGTTTACTGTACCTAGCCATCCATGCCAACTTCCTCCTAATGCAGACTCTATAATGCCTCTATATCAGGGGTGGGCAAACTTTTTGGCTCAGGGGCCACATTGACTTTTAAAATTTGACAGACGGGCCGGGCCAGCACCAGATGCATACATATCAAACATAAACATATAAAAGGCATTACAGTGTTAATACTTACATTCGCTTTTAGTGGGAACAGTGTTGTTGATCACCCTTTTTTCCCAGTGCATCGAAGTCTGGTGTTAGTTTTGTTGTGGCAATTCTCAGAACAGATCTGAGGTGTTCATCACTCAACTGGAATCTGTGGGGTGCTTTGTTGGTGTTCATCACACTAAAAGTCTGTTCACACACATAGGTAGAGCCAAACAACACCAGCATCCTCTGTGCCATCTTCTGGATGTTTGGA
>NW_018127958.1:1466389-1473633 GCF_001952655.1 Monopterus albus
CATTTGCTTTGAGAATAAAGCTAGCTTGGTTTTGAAGGCTCTGACATTTGTGAACATTTCGTGCACAAACTGATCTTTCCCTTGTAGCTTCACGTTCAGCTCATTCATATGTGTCAGTATGTCCCCAGCAAAAGCTAAATCACAAAACCAATCTGTGTCACAGGAAAATCATCAGCTTTCATCATCATACTTTCCCCAAACTTAACCAGCGGACATTTGAGTGATAAAGCAAGTCCTGGTGATCAGCGTCAGTTTCTTCAAGAAACTTAATAAACTGACGATGCTGAAGTCCCCTTGCTCAAATAAAGTTAACGAGCTTTACAACTGTCTTCACCACGTTGTCAAGCTGCAATACAGATTTACACACTTCTTCCTGGTGGATTATGCAGTGTAGGAAAATTACCTCCTGCTTAGGGTTGTCCTCTTTCACCTTCTCCTGGATTCTTTTGAGCAGCCCGACATTTTTTCCAGTCAGATTTGTTGATCTATCTGTGGTAACATTGGCAAGCATACCCCAAGGTAGCTTGTGCCTCTCCATGACCCCCGACACTCTGTCATACAAGTCCTCTCCCTGTGTTTTCCCCTTTAGGGATTCCATGGCCAAAAACTCCTCCGTTATCTCAAAATTGTTATTTATTCGCTCTGATAAAAATTAAAAGCTGAGCGGTGTCCTTTATGTCATTACTTTCGTCCATTGCCATGGAATATAATGTAAATGACTCCACTTTTTTGTTTAGCTTGCTAGCTAAGTCTTCGTCAATTAGCTCAACGGCGAGTCACTGTCCTGCATGATAAGCTAATTTTTTCAAATTTGTTCTTGCTCTCAGGACACAAGATACCTGCTGTCTCTACCATGCACTCTTTGAGAAACTCCCCTTCGGAGAAAGGCTCGCTGGTCTTTGCTAATTTGAATGCCAGCAAATAACCTGCATTTGTGCTTGATTCTTGGATGGCAGTTTGTTGGATAAAGGTGTTTTGCTAAGCCTGCAAACTAGCTGCCAGCCTGTGAGCAGTAGCCGTCCATTCTTGCATTGACTGGTTGTTAGCATAATTAGCATGCTTGGTAGAAAAGTGACGGCTGGTGTTGTATTCCTGGCTCTGCAAAATCAAGTCAATGTATCATCACGCCACCTGGTGGAATGCCAGGCATTACAGGACAAATGAATGCAGTCATAATTATGATATGATTTCATTTTGGGCAATCCTGTACCAATCTTCAGCGGGCCTTATTAAAAGGACCAACGGGCCGAATGTGGCCCGCGGGCCGTAGTTTGCCCACCCCTGCTCTATATAATACGTCACATTACTTACTGCTTTGCTTATGTCATAATGAATGCAGTCACTAGATGTCACCAAAGCATAACATGTAATAGTTTATCATAATAAACTGCTGGCACAAACAACTTACAACATTGTATTTTACAGGATAACAGTCTCATTCCCTAACCCCGTAACCCTAACACAGCAAGTGACGCAGCCACAAAATAGAAGTGATTTAGATTTAGCCTCTGTATATCTGTTTTGTATATACTGTAGGGCATCTTTCTATTCCTTGTAATAGAACATCCAGCCATTGTCTCTGATTAGTATTGATGTGGCTGTTTGAAGCCAGTGAGGTATGGAAAACAATACATCCTAGAAACCTCAGCTGCAACCATCCTTTTTTGCAATATTTGATGGAAAGAAACTCTGCCTTGAAATTTTCTGCTTGTATAATTTGACAAAACACACGGTGTGTAGGTACAAAGCAGAGAATTTTTGCTCACCTTGGTCTCTCTAATATCACTTTCTCTCTTTCTCAATCAACATGCTCCTTATCAAGCATTTGATTGCTTTAGTGTTTACTGCACAGTGGCTCATTTGCTCTAATGGCCTTAAGAGTAAATGTTATACCATCAGCCTGCTGTCATTTACTTCACACTGTTAACTTTTAACTCTCCAGTTCACTTCATACATGCACATAACTATCAGCTTTGCTACATGTTATTTATTTAATGCTGCCATCTGTGTTTTTTTTTTCCTTGTTGATTAATGCTCACTATTACACTTTTAAAAATAATTTTGCATGTTTTTGCTCAGTTCTCTCATGATTGGATTGTTGTCTTTCTTTTCGACTTTGGTGTTTCTTTCCTTTGTCTCTGTCTTCATGGATCAACATTGTGCTTGTTGCTGCTCACTGCATGTGTGTGTGACACCTGTCACAGGGAAACCAGCCTCGCTCACCTGCCAAGACAGTAGGTAACATTTAATAAGTACAATGAAATGTCTCTGTGACATTGATTCAGTAACATAATAGTTAATCTTATTTTTTTACAGCACACATGTTTATATGACAAGATGTCACCTTCAGTTCTGACAGAAATTGTGTTTTCTTGCATCTAATTCAGTTGCGGTTCTACATTAGTGGTAGTTAAAGTTTAACTAGGATTGCTATTAACTGGGGACTTATGAAATGTGACTGCTCATACTCTTATGCTGCTACGTCTTTGATATATATTATATATTAACATACAGTAGGTGTGAGGAATTACTGTAAATGCAAGCTTATTTCAATATGTACATTTTCCCTGCAGGTGTTCATCAAGCCTGTTATGGACCTTTAAGAGATCGTTGGAATGAAATAATAAACACTGCTGTAAACCAATGAAGTAGATATAAACACTGCCCTGGAAAATAGGGTTTCTGTGATATTATGACACCCTGAAAATGCTGGAGGGTTAAGAAGTCTTTTGAAATGACATTTAGACCATATTAATCAAAAAACTTATATTTGCATTCTAAAGTTCATCACCATTAAATATGTAGTGGGTAAACACTGTCCTGAGGATATCTTTAGTGTTGTTCAGCAAACACACAGAAAGAAATAGCACACATCTGTTACCCCGCTTATTTAATGGCAACAGAAGATCAGTGGTGCAGCAGATGTGCAGCCACTAAAGAGCAGATTTATCTGCATGGTTGGATCAGGCTTTCATAAAAGCATAAATACTGTACATATATAATTTAGGACCTTTAACTGTATATACTATTTGAGGGCTTATTTATTCATGAGTTCAGGACCACTCAGTATAATGTGGAGTTCACACACACACATCCTCACACACAGTATAGGTCAAAAGGTGACATTTTATGACTTCCCTTTCAAATAGGAATATGACTGTTGCATGTTGTGTGTATATGAGTGTGTGTGTGTGTGTGTGCGCGCGCGCTGTATATATCCAAAGTATTCTACTGTAAGATGTTTGGTATTCGGCACATCATTAGGGCAGTATATCCTTGAGCCACACATATCATATCGCACCCATAAATAAATATGTATAAAGATATGTTATATGTGTTTGTATGTGTTTTAAGTGTTTGTATTTCTGCATTCCTGTGCTTGTGTGTCTTTTAATGTGTGTACTGTAAATTCTAAAGCCTGTCAATGCTTGTATTGCTAGCAAAATAAAACTTATGAGGCAATAAATTACACATGAGGTAATAACTAGATAATATGAGCATGTTTGGAAAAGGATCTCTACAATTTTGTTGAAACAATTTAAATTAATTGCCATATATGACAGTAACTGTAAATATCTAATAAAAAGTACAATTTAACTGTGAATTTATTATAAGTAATGACAAAATATGTTATGTCGCCACTATAGTCACAAATCAATGAGAACTTCAGTCAGGATCTTCTAGAGACCATCTGAGAGACATACAGCTTCTGTATGCACCTGTGTGTGAGTGCATGTGCGTACATGTCTGCCCTAGTCTCCACAGGCCTCACAGCCTGCTGTCCATTTAATCAGAGACTAATTTAGACCTGGGTAAACAGGTGGCAGAAACCTCCAGCCAATCAGTGGTACAAAATAGATTAATTAACAGGTCTACTAAAAGTCCAATCCTTTGTGGAAGTGGGAAGTGGAGAAAGCTTGTGAAAGCCCAGCTGCATTTTGATTGTGAATAATGTATTACATGGAGAGAATCAAAGTACATGTATTAGTAGTCTTACTGAATGTGTGTGATACTGTAGCTGTTTGGCTAAGCTAGCAGATTTGTGTACGAGGATGCAGCTGCTGAGGGAGGAAACTGTGTGAGCCAAAGTGTTCATGTCTTCTCTGTAATTCAGTAAATGGAATTGAAAGGCTGACATAAGTGAAATGCCCCTTGGTTCTTATTAATAATATGGTGCATGAGGGTATGTGCATCCATACAGTCTATCTGTCCTCTATGGTTGTGCTTGTATATGTCTGAATCTATACCTGTGGGTGTATGTTTATGAGTGTGTTTATTGCTATAGTCATTTAGGCGCACATTAATCTATTTAATACCCCTACTCTGTCCAAGTTAATGGGTTGTTAGACTGTAATGGTGCAAGGCCAGAATGACGATGGAAGCACTTTAGAGGAATGGCTATCGACACCCCAGGGCTAAGCATTAATGCTTATATTGACTCATTCAAATCAGGTATGCTGTGTGGTGTGTTTTAAGTGGCGTGTTTGTCTGCAGTATGTAGTTTCTGTGCTTTCATGCATCCATCTGCATGTGTATGTGTGTGAGATGTTCATTAGAGCACAGTGTTCTTTAAACTGTTCTAATTAGTGGAGAAATCAAATGAGCTGAAGGTTGTTTCAAGAACAGCATCACAGTTAGAATGATTTATGTGGCATCAGTGGCTTTCTCCAGGCATTAGGATATTAGCGTATCTAAAAGAAATTGAAGCAGAGCCTCTTGCATTCAAAATGACTTTGGTGACCCTGACTTTCATTTATCTTACCTTCCATTATATTCGTTTGCTTTATTATTTCACATGTTTTAGCCAATTCTACATAGACATGACTGAGAAAGAATATTTTTTCTCCATCATGGACAACATGGTATTTTTTTTCCTCTGGGTTTGTGGTGGTCTTGGTTATGGTTTGTAAATGTTCCAGGGAGTGCCCAATGAGCACAGAGTCCCTTGACCTGTCTGCTGGATCAATTTCTGACCAGGTTGTTCTTTCACAAGTAGGGTAGAAACACCAGGCAAACACAGAGGAACCAAACACAAGCACTACAAGCAGACAGGCAGGCACAGTGACCAGTGAAGTTAAATGACCAAACTGGCTTGCTGGCAGGAATACAGCAGATATAGTCAGAAATATGCAGGGATTGGAACATTCAAGCTAACAGTCTAAAACAAGCAATGAGCCCAGGAGTGGGAACAGACAAAAATCAAAGTCCAAATATCCATGCAGAGTACAAAACATATAAGCATGTCCAAAAACAGGTAAGAAGGGAAAACAGGAAACAGGGAGGTAGCGAGAACATCATGACTGATAAGCACATCCAATAAACTGGCAGAGAACAGTGGAAACAGACAAGTGCATATACTGTGGAGATGATTAGGGAAGTATAAACAAGTGTGGCTGGTGTAAGAGGTAGGACTGGACCACAAGGGAATGGGAGGAAGGTGTGCAGGACAAAAGAGTCCAGAGAATTACAGGGCAGGGACTGGAATTATGACCATATCTCTGATGCCACCTCCCCTTCTGTCCCACCTTCCCCTCTATACCCTGCTCCTCAGGTGCAGCAGGAGGGCAGAGGGGCTTCCTAGGCTGTATTCGAGCCTTACGAATGAACGCCATCACCCTTGACCTGGAGGAGAGAGCCAAGGTAACACCTGGGGTCAAGCCTGGTTGCCAAGGTCACTGCACCAGCTTTGGGATGTATTGCCAGAATGGAGGGAAGTGTGTGGAGAAATATAATGGCTACTTATGCGACTGCACCGATACTGCCTACAATGGCCCATTCTGCACCAAAGGTAAGAGGCATTTTAGGAAAGACATTTTCAGTATCCAATTAAACTGTCATATCATGGGACTATAAATTCCACTGGAACTGTGTCACACTGCTCTTCATCTTCAAAACTTCAGCTGCAAGACAAATGGATGTTCCCTTGTGTGCTGTCATATTTTGTTTCCCTCTTGCCAGCAGGACTTTTTTCTACAATTCTCTGAGGTATTTAACACTACAGATAGCAGATAACTTATTTTATTATTATTATTGCTATTCCCTTTTCTAACCTAACAAAGCACATTTCTTCTCAGACTCTTAAGATGACACACGGAGTCAAACAGTAATCTCTGAGCTAACACCTTTCTACAAACATTTATGGGCATCTCTGTAAAAGCACATTATCATTGGTTCAGGCCTTCTTCAGTTCACAATGCCAGAGTCAATAGAAGTGGGATTACCTTGAGAGTATTTATGTTTCAATGAGCTTCATTGCCTGACAACCCACTGTGATTTTTGCTGCACTCTGTGATTATCCTCACTTCCTATTCAGTTTGTAGCTGGCAGTGCTGAAAGTGTTTGGGCTTATGATAAAAGGCATTGATTGAGAGTGATATTGTGCTTACCCACCAATTCCCCCTGACTTTAGAGTGCTCTCACTGAATGCTAATACTGTGCAGATGCAGAAGGCAAAAACAAAATGTCAAAGTCACTTCACTAAACAGAGGGTAGCTGTAGATTTCAGAAGTTCAAAGATGACAAATGTCACACTGTAACTCTGCTACTGTGCTGGTGCATATTACTAAAACATCATGTTTGTTTCATAGGGATTCATTAGATCCACTATTAAAGTTCTACTCCACAAAACAAGTTTTTATAAAATGCTCTAGGGAGAAAAGCAGCAGTCCTGTCAGAGGCTTTCTGCTAGCTCCCAGTCAGAGAGCTGATCTCCGACACGTGAATTAATTTGTTTCCTACAGCCAAATAGTGTTTTTCCCCTGTGCTCTTGGCAGGGGGGTGACAAGATGACAGAAAAGCAAAGAGTGTGCCAGAGTGTGTATGTTTGTGCATGGAAGAGGGTGACAATGTGTGGTGATATGTTAATGTAAACCATGAAAACACCTCCTCTGGATTCCGTCATAACCAATCAGGCATTTCCGGATTCAGACAATAGAGATTACTGTGTGTGTTTGTGTGCCTTTGTATTACTTACATTATGGGGACCTGTTAACACACTCACATTATGGGGACTTGGTCATCACCGAATCATTGAATTTTAGGGGGGCAACATGGTTATAGTGAGGTTAGGGCTAGGGTTAGGCAAGTAGTGGTTATGGTTAAGGTTAGGATAAGTTTGGAGGAAATGAATATAATTCAATGTAAAGTCCCCATAAGGAATGAAAACAGTGTGTGTGTGTGTGGGTGTGTGTGTGTGTGTGTGTGTGTGTGTGTGCGTGTGCAAGCATGTGTACCTGTTTCTCCCC
>NW_018127958.1:1473645-1485903 GCF_001952655.1 Monopterus albus
CTTTCCCTGTCTTCCATATGAGAATCTATTCTGCCGTCTCCTCTTTTCATTTATCTTTATCTTCTTTCAACTCAGTTCATTTTCCCCTCTTCCTCTTTTCTTGCTCTCCTTGTCACCTCTCCTTTTTCATGTTCTCCCGTCATCTTTCTCCATCTCATTGCTTCCTTTTTCCCATTTATACCCCAATCCACTTCACTGATTCCCCTCTAAATGTTCATCTCTTCCTTATATCTTCCTTTTCTTTTTCTCCCTCCTCTCCCAGTTGCCCGTCTCCTGTTTTTTCTCTCTCTCCATTACCAAATTTCTCTCCTTCTTTCCCTTTAATCTCCCCCTACTCCCAGCAAGTGAAAAATGTATGAAGGCAGTCATAATTGCATAATGCATTTCCATTGTATTCATATTTACACGCTGCTCAAGGCGCCTCACAGTATTATTATGCACTCTCATTCTTCTGCTTTTCTGCCCTTGAGGGTCACATGGAGCCAGCATGCACATGTACAAACATTTATAAGCATGCACAATCTCACAAAACACACACATACAGTACATATTACCTGCAGAGGTCTGCATGCTTGCACAAATGCCCTCACCAGAATATCTTCACATACTGACATGAAATGTACATACACACAGAGCCCTGCTCTGGAGTGGAGTTTTTGCCTGTGCTTCCAGACAGCTGTGTGTATTGCTGCTGAGCCTCTAGGCAGCTACTCAGAGGCTCTCTCCTTTTTTGTCTGAGCAGAACAGAGAAGCCTGAGAGTGGTTACACTGGCTATAGGCCCCAGAGTTTACAGTTTGTATAAGTTAAGATAAAATGTTAAATGTATAGCTTTTGAAGGACGGCAAGACTAATGTCTAATGAACCAGTTTTCTTTAAAGGTGCATTATCTAAGATTTTCCACATTGTTAAATAAATCAACTGAAATGGAACAGGATGTGGTGTCTGTCATCGGCACAACCCCCCTCCATGACACTCTGCTGTCCACAGCGCTTCTTTTGTCATTCCGGCTTCTCTTGTTTATGTTTTAAGTGGTTTAATGTTTAGCTGACCCCAGGGCCTTTTCCTAATATTAACCATATAGTCTGGTTTGTGTGCCTAAGAGCAGTTAGGGGTAGCTTAAGGTCACTTTATGTTGAGTCTCATTAGACCCTCTAGTGACTGAAAAGAAATTAGGTAGAGTAGCTTTAAGTATATATTAACAAAGGATTGACCATTTTATGTAAGTTTAATATAGCATTTTTATTTTTATTTATTATTTCTTATGTCATTTTACCCAGATGTTGGGGGTTTCTTTGAGGCAGGAACGTTGGTCAAGTACAACTTCATACCAGAAGCAGTTGCAGGAGACAGCAGAGACACGAAGATCCCAATGCACCAAGTGACACAACGTGAAGTGAATCTTACAAAGGAGGAACTGTCCTTTAGTTTCAGCACATCCAGTGCTCCAGCTATTCTGATGTATGTCAGCTCCAAGTCACAGGACTATCTGGCTGTGGTTTTAAGGCAGAATGGTAAGATCCAAATACACACACAGTTTGTGGTTGTTCATTAGTGAGATGTATGTTTGTCAGTGCTGTAAAATACATTTTAAAGGATGTCCTTGCAGCACGGCTTGGAATGTTTGGAAAGTTATAAAATCCTCTTCAGTTAGTGGCCTTCCTCCGAGCAACTGACATGCAGCAAAGTGCTTCAATCACAAATAAGTCAAAAATTTGACAGTGCCATCTAGCGTTTTAACAACTGATCTATACAATTGACAAAAGGCAACAGCAAAATACACACAATGTTCAGTAAGTGCCCTGAGAAACAGCTATAATTCCTTGGGAAGCTGTGGGCCATCTGAATCATCCAGGGTTTCTTGCACCAATGCTTTGGGAAGAATATTATTAGAATTTTATTACAAATTTTTTTGCAAATAATTTTCAAGAAACTGAACAAGATTCACCATATAAATATATGTCACAGTAACAGAAATCATAAAAATAAAATGTCAAATTTAGAAAATTAAACAGGGCACAACCTTTCTGTTGCATGTGGTCCATTTTCCAAAGTGTTGTTCACAGACCCCCTAGTTAGTTTTGAAACAAAGGTTCAGGTTTTCAGTGTTCCACTGTTCTGACCTTAAATAGTCACATTTCAACAATTTCCTTGTGATGTATGTTTTGCATGCAAGTAGTCAGATTTAAGAGATACAGTGGATGTCTTTTTGGGGGGTTATGTCACCAGATCTTAATCCCAGGTACACAATCCAAGGTTCCTGGGAATCCTCCGAATTTCATCAGCAGTCATTCTTCTGCATCCAGTGATTGAGAAACATGTCTATCTAGAATGTATTTTGTTTAATAGGAAGGCAGATAGGTAGGTGAAATGTGAGGTTTCATGCAACTAGACCAAACCACTCCCCTGTGTGTCTTCAGGTTCAATGCAAGTGCAATATAACCTGGGAGGTCTGAAAGAACCATTTGCTGTAGATGTGGACCAGCGTAACCTGGCCAACGGACAGCCTCATAGCATCAGTGTGTCCCGCATCAACAGAAGCATCACCATCCAGGTACTGACTACACACACACACACACACATCTGAACACTTAAAAGCAAACACTGAGTTCAGGGGATTGTCCTGCTACAAGCACACATAAAATACTCATACACATTCTCAATCACAAAGACACCATCACATAAGCACAGGCAGTATCAGTGGTGGTTTGCAGTCAGTCAGAGGGGAAAGCAGTGTCCTGTCTTCTGTTGTAATGAAGCTGCTTGTCCACTGCCACTGTTAATCAACTTTCAGTAGACAGTGTGTGTGTGTGTGTGTGTGTGTGGGCGCACATGAGAGACAGAATGAGTGTCCATGTTTGCACATGTGCTTGTGCCTGACAAAATATGTGTATATTTATTTATGTCTTTCTGTGTGTATGCATATGTGTTTGTGTGCTCTTGTAGCTTAATAGCTTAGTGCAGATCAATACAGCTAAGCCTCAGTCAGTAGCTGTCGAGAAGGAAGTGAGAATTCAGCTAAACAATAATTTTGTTCTTGCTGAAAATGCCCAGATTTGACAGATTTTAGATCAAGCAGGACTCTAGAATGATGGCAGCCATCTGCAAATCATCGCTTTGGTTGCATCCACATCGAAATAAATTTGCATTTGCATGGTCATATTATGGTTAACGAAAAAAAAGCTGTTTTCTTAAATGATAAATGATCAAAAGGGAGACTGTAAAACCTTGAACAAATACACAGCTGTTTTGCATGGCCTCCTGGAGAATTTGTAAATTGAATACCATGTTATTTTCTCTGCACACTTACACTTCTGCTTGTGTCACACATAGCATTTGATTTATGGCATTTTGTAGGGTTTTCAGTTTTTGTAATTGTTCAGCCATTTAAACAGTGTATATTTTTTTGACACAAACCACATACTTCCACCGAGTAAATGAATCATATATTCACTTGCAAAGAGCCAAATAACCCCCTTGTGACCAGTAGGCAGTGTGGCTTTAACTGACCCACTTTCTTCCTGCAAATGTGCTGAACTGTGTGGAGAGCTTCATTTCTTTAATTTAGTATAAGCTTGTTTTTATTAAAATTCCAGCTATTTTCTGACATGTTGCAGTGCTAATTCTGTAAGGATTGTAACGGTTATGTTAACAAAATCAATTCCCTGCCTTCATCAATGAAACATCATCTTTCTTATTTCTTATTTGTGGAATCTGAATGCACTACATCCCACCCATGAAACAAACACATATAATTACTTGAAGCCTCAGTCTAACTCAGATCTGCATCACCTCTGCTTTAGAAATCATTGTAGAGACAGAGGTGTCTTAACAACATATTAACTGCAAAAATTACTATGACTTGATTTAATATGATTTGTTAAAACTGAGATAATCAATTGGTTCAGCAACCCATAATTGTAAAATGAACCAAAAATTGTTCAAATATAAAGCAAATGGGGGGGCACTGTACATAAAATACACCCAATCACTACACTGTATATCCACATTAGAACAAATTAACCATACCAGTCTAACAGATGAAAATGAAAACAGCTTTGAGGCTAGCTGCCATCAGGCTCTCACCCGGCTGTCGCTGCATAGAGTGGATCTTTCCCAAGCTCTGGGCTGTTTCCACGCTGGGCTCCCCCAGTTGCTGTCTCATACAGAGAGGTGACAGCACTCAGGTTCCACTGACAATGAATGGGCAGCTGTCACTAACCCAGGGATTTGACTCCGTATTGTATGTACTCAGAGTGCTCAGCAGCACAGCCATGTACTTTGGCCGCAAAGGGGCTTACATACAGTCAAGCAGCCTTTTCAGCACTCACAGTGGTTAATAATCTTTTAAAATAATCAGTCCATCCATCCATTATCTATACTGCTTATTCATGAATAGGGTCACAGGAGCCAATCCCAGTTGACACCGGGTGAGAGGTGGGATACACCCTGGACAGGTTGCCAGTCTATCACAGGGCTAACGACCACCCACGCAGGTAGAGAGAGAGAGCATGCAAACTCCTCACAGAAGGGCCTCGAGTTGGCCCAGGCTTAATTTTTAAAATGTTCCTGTATCCACATTATAATACAAATCAGCACCAAAATCTAATCAATTGTTCTGTGGGCCAAACCCTACCTCTCCAAAATAAAATGTAATCAAAATCCATTCATTAGTTTTCATTATTTTTTGAGTTAGTTGGAGTTAAAAAATAAGTCCCGTCCTTGGTGGATATAATTAGGATATCATCAGAGTGCATATTGACTAGCAGATGTATAATACCATTTAGACCAAACAGTATTGGTTATGTTCTGTGTATTCCTGGCTATAATGGTTAGGATGCCACCATCACTAATTGCAGGTCCAAATGAGGTGCCTTTTACTGCTGCTTTCATTAGGGTAAAATAAAATGTTGGACAGTGTGAATCATGGTCCACTTATTATACCTCTAATTATTGCATTTCCACTTCTAGACAAGTCATTATTCCTTTCTTTCTCTCTATCACTAAATGTGCACAGAGCAATGAACCCATTCATGCTGGATTCTCATCACCTCTGCACACTGCAGCGAAACATTCTGACAATAAGAAAATTAAACTGAAACATCTGATTTGTTGTATTTTTTTTAGTGAATCTAAACCTGCAGCTGTTGATCACTGTGATGGGAGCCTACTGGCATAAAAAATTATTTGAGCAACTACAAGATTCTTTGCTCATCACTCACACTTGCACACACTGTGTCTTTCACAGAACGGTCACAACTTAATTGTGTGTAGATTGGCAATATTGATGTTCAGCCCAGTGTTCGGTATGTGACTGAACTCTTAAGTATCGACATATATCTGCAGTTTACCAGTCCCCTGTGCCCAGGTGTACTCTAAATACCAGCCCTCAAAATCTCATAGAATGTCCCTAAATGATACATTTAGCACTTAAACCTAAAAGAGTGTTAAGAGATTTAAGGGAAGACTGGTGGGCATGATGGGGTAATTTGGATTTAAGAAGAAGAGGAGTCAGTAAGGGAACTGTGGGCGTGGGATAGAAAGAAAAATAGATTAAGTTTATGGATAGAACATGAAAGGTTTACCATGAAAGTGTGCTGATGAAAATAACTTTTTTCATGTTGCCTTACTGCCTGAGGGCTCTTCTTAAGGTACAAACATGCATTAAATAGCCACACGTAAACAGATGTGGACATGCATACCAACAGAAATGCATGCACAGGTGAGATCTTGTCAGGTCAATTCATTACAAAGGCTTTACACTGCTACACTACAAGATCAATATTATTCAGTCTAATTCATCTATCCACTCCACTTCTCCACTCCTTGTTTTCTCCTTACCTCCCACTGTCTGATTTCTCACGTATCCCTGGGCTTTTAATACAAGTTTATTTACTTTAAGCTAACAACCGTGACTAAAACTCACACTCACACTAATGAGATACAAAGAACAGGACATACTGTGCTAGGTAGGACAACAACAAGAGAAACACTGAGCAAGAATAGAATAGAATTTACCCCTACCCCTTGTTTTTAAGTTAACCCTCAAAATGGAGTTACAAGGAGTAATGGCTGAAAGCTTTCCGTATGAGTTGGGGACACCCATCTCTATGTGTCATTGGTAATCAATAATGATGGTTAAGTAAATATATGCAGCAAATTGTTGCAGGAAATTTTGAATCACACACTGCTGTCTTCAGCTGTGACGATTTATCTTGTGTGGTCTATAAGCACTGCCTTGTGATTTTCAACAGCAAATGACTAAAATGCAACAACAGAAATATGTTTTTGACACAGGTCTGTAGCATCGACTGCTTATTTGTAGTTAGCCTCATTCCACTCAGTTTTGAGTCTGCCTCTGAAAGCCCTCAGTTTGAAGGGCTGCATAGCCCTACCCCTTTGCCCTACTCCTCCATCCTAAAGAGAATTCAGACACCCCTACCATGAAGGTGCAAAATGGAATAGTAGGGTGAAGTGTTAGGGCCAAGGGGGTGAACTGGGATTGGACCATTGTTAAAGACTTTTTTGAATATATACTGAAGGACTCTATTTGCCACAAGTTGTGCTAATTCACGATAAAGCAGCTATAATCAGTATTTGTATAATGGACCACATGACTACTAGGGTTGTGAATCATCACTCAACTCTTCAGTTCCTCTGACCTCTTTGGACTTCACTGTGCCTTTCAGCTCCTTGTTTTCGTTTTCTGGCCTGCAACTTCACTGTTTGAATGTTTTCCCCATAATGCAGCTTTGGGTTAAAGCAGGCAGCTGTTTTCACCATATCAACAAAGGGTGATAATATGTCAGTACTGTTTCCAGTGGCCCTGCTAAAATTAGCAGGTGCATGTGTAAATAGTGATTTTGAAAGATCTAGGCAATTGAAAAAAAGCAGTCTTTTTCTATAATGTGGCCATTAGATAGAGCTTCAGTTATGCTGCAGGTTCCATCAACAACATTTATGGAGAGACAGAGAGTGTAGAGCTTCAGCTATCTACTAACATGTTCAAATAACTGCTTTTGAATATTCAGACTGAATTATAATGGGTTAAACTGTACACTTGCTAATTACACAGTCTGAAATTGGATCACAAATTATTATTTGCATTAAAGCCTGAAATGCGTGTTTTGTTTCAGCCTGCCATCAGCATTTGTAATTTAACCAACTCAACTTGTTATTAGTTTCCTTACATGTTTATTAAAGGCCTTGTTGCAGCTGCTTTCATCTGAGATGTAACAACATGAATGAGAGCCCAACATATGAGTCAGATGCAATAAATGTCAGTTATGCTTGCAGGCCTGCCAATGAATGGAGTTTCCAGGGTAAAACAGAGTTGAGGGTTTATCTCAGGCTTCAGAGGTCTCACTTCTCTTCTATCAGGGCTGTAAATCTTTAAGACATTTGAACATGCTCTATTTAGTTTGAAGACATGGCAGAGAACAAATGAGAAGACAAGTAGGGTTGTGGTAACTGAAATCTGACAAAAGGGGAGCAGAATAGATAGAGAACAAAATAAAGACAGAATAAGAGTCAAAGCGAGAGGAGGCAGGTGAAAGAAAACAGACAATGTCTAATTTTATAATGCCTTAATAAAGAAAGTAAATCCACAGAATATGATAGCAGAGGTCACTTTAATACCTTTAGATTAACTAGCCCCTTTCTATCCCTGAGGCTTAATTAATTTGCATGTGCACATAAATACCTGCTGTGTCACTGACTGTATTTAAAAGACAGATGAACCCTCTGTGATTCACCCATAGAGCACCATAGTACTGAGTCATAAAACCCAGAAATGATTTAGAATTTTGCACTTCGGTTCCCTCGCCCTGAAGTCAATGGGTTTTTGGTTAGATGCCTGAAATAAGGTCTGTGGTTAACACAAGGCCAACGCATTTTCACCATTTGAAATGGTGAAAGCAAATACCAGCAAATACCCCACTCAAGATTTTCAATGCTTCTATGTCTTTAAAAAGGCAGTTGCTAACAATTGGCTAAATGAGAATATAGAGGCTGTCGAGGACATCAAATGTCATAAAGCTGATGTTCATTTGTGAAGATTATGTTGCTGAACAAAATGAAGAAGAAGCTTTATTTTACTGTAACATTGTGACACGTACAACAAAATTTTGTATGGAGCCAAGGGACCCCGGGCCGCTGTGTCCATATGCGCCGCCATCACGGGCAACTTGGTGTCTTGCCCAAGGACACTTCGACATGTGGACTGCAGGCACCAAGATTCGAACTTTCAACCTTCCGGTTGGGAGACGGCTTCTCTACCCACTGCATCAACTGTTGTTTGTCACAGAGCTTATTTTCTACAATAATGCAAAAATCTATTGAAAAATCCCACTGGCTTTTTGTCGAGGGAACCAGGGTGATGCTAACTTTTGGGCTAGCCTACAAAAGTAGCTGATCCCTATGGTACTTTATTGGTTTCTGAAAAGTGGTTTTGAAGCTCAAGTCTGGCCATCAGTGTCCTGGTAGTGCTGAACCCTGCCTAACTCCAGCTAATCCAGAAATGGACAAAGAGAGGGAGCATGAGTGGAGCTATAGACAGCTAGCAGCTAGCCGCCTACTGTATGGTGAGACCCTCCTGCCTGTCACTCAAAGAGGTCAGGCCTTTAATTAGGCATAACTTTTAGCCTCAGTATAAAGTTGTATAAAAATGGGAAAGTTGTATAAAAATTCACCCATCCATTACAGTTGTCATGGAAGGGGAAATTAGCTATAGAGCCCAAAAATGGTTTTTGTACCAGACTGTAAACAAGTTTATTTCTGCTGTAAAGTTGTGCATTTTAACACGGGGGTTTATGGGGACTGATTCCTTTTTGGAGCCAGCCTCAAGTGGTCATTCAAAGAACTGCAGGCTTTAACACTTTCTCGAGGTCCCCACTGATAATTGTTGCTGTGGTGTTAGTGATACAAATGGCTGGCCCAAGCCAATAATTCAGTAGTTCAGTTCATGATGATATTGAGCTGTTTGTTTGAGTGTGCAGAGAAAATTTGCATTTATTTGCACTTAGGTTCTCTAATGTTCAATCTGTGATGGGAGTGTTTTTGTCCCGGTGATCTCATTAAGGACACAGAGCTTTCACCAGAGTAAAAAGTTCTCAGTGTACTGTAAAGTGTGAATATATACTGCACATTGGCTAAATGAGATTCATTGTGAGTGCATAGTTAGAGAAATAGATTTCACCCATTGTTAATTTTCTTTTCATTTAACCCCTGATTACTTTGCCTATGTAAGCTTTATGAAACCTAAGAGGCACCAACAGCTCTTGAAGGAGAAAATTGTGTTGTCTAAATTGTGAAGTGTAAAAGGAGAGGATCACAATAATTGTGGCTGTAATTGACAAAGTTTGGTAAAATTAGGTTTCTTTCCAGGCTGTTTTCCTCTGTGGACCTTTGCATGTGCTTTCCAGACTCAGACCGGCTTCACTGGCTGTGCAGCCAATTTGTATTCTCAGATAAAAGTAAATAAGCTGAGTGCAATTTAATTGTGCCCCATTATCCCACCCTCCAGTCACCGTGGAAAACAAAACCCACACAATGCTCCACTGAGACCAGGCTTTTGGAAAGAATCAAATTAGGATATGCTGCATGTGTGTGTGTCTGTGTGTAGGGAGAAATAGGGAGAAAATAGTCTAAAGGGGTAGCTGGGATTTTCTGTATTGGGAAAACTCTGCTGATTCAAACCCATAAACAAAGACAGGCATACACACAAACATACATAAACTCTTTAGTGACAGTCCAGCTCAGCTCCCAGTTAACAGGTCACAGCAGCTATTCAGCATATCAATGGAAAACTTTCCAGAAAAACACACATTAACAAAAGTCATTGTTTTCAATCAACCTCCCCTCCTCTGGCTTGGGCCATTGGCAGGCAGTCTGCAGACCAATGTACGCACAGATACAGTTCTCCTGTGGTCAGAGAGAAATGCGGGAGGGAGAACTTTTATTTCTGGAACACACAGAAACCAATTTGTGGGGTTGAAATGATCCTCGTCTGTAGCACCGACTGCAGCCTTTAAGCTAATTAGAAACTTCAGTGAAACAGCAATAACAAGTTAATTATGTTGCAGGGATATTAAAGTCACGTATTACCTCCCTCAATCAACCTCTCTGGTCTCATCTCCGCTGACACTCTTTGTAAGCACACTGCTTTTTCTCTCTAGTTTCTCACAACTAAGATCACTCGCAAAATGAAAAACATGCCTGCTGAAGACATGGAGATTATAGAACATGCTTTTATTTCATCTCACCTAGCTATCAGTTGCCTGCAGAATTGATTTTAAAGTGCTACTAATAGTTTAGGGCTCTAAGATCCTTAGGAAGCAGTCAGCTGGTAGAACCTCGGGTCAGAACCAAACAGGGTGAAGCTGCTCTCAGCTACTATGCAACACACAGATGGAACCAACTTCCCAGGGACCTTAAACGTGCCCCAACTCTGCTGCTTTCAAGTCTCAACTGTTTTCCTGTGCTTTTGTGTGACTGGTTCCTAAGCTGCACTTTCTGTACTATAACTGCTGGATTTCAGTTTCAGACCTTTTATTTAGTGGTTTTGTTCTTATTTTCATTTTATCTGATTTTATTCTGGTTTTAATGTCTATTATTTTACTGCTGTTACCATTTTCTTTGTCTCTGTAAAGCACTTTGAATTGCCGCTGTGTACAAAATGTGCTATATAAATAAAGTTGCCTTGCCTTGACTATGCTTAAGCACAGCATGATTTGTCACTGGATTACATCTCTGAATTCCTCATCCCCTGCTGCACCTCTAGACTCCTCAGGTCTGCTCACCACCTACTGCTCTATATTCCAAGCACACAGTTGAAATCCAAAGGTGATTGAGTATTTTCTGTTGCTGGTCCAAAACTGTGGAACAGTTTGCCACTAACTATTAGATCTCCCCCCTCTGCTGATATTTTTTAAATCTGTCTTAAGACCCATCTCTTTGCTTTAGCCTTTTCATTATTTTTATTCAGTTATCCTTTGCCTTTATTTATTTTCCTATGCTTTTTATAGGTGCACTTTGGCCAGCATTTGTTGTGTTTAAGTGTGCCATATAAATAAATTTCCTTACATATTTTTAATTAACATGATCATTTATCTTTAGTCCTGGCAAAGAGCTGTTTGTAGGATCACAGAAGATCACGTTTCAGTTTGCATTGTTATGATAACTTTTAATCAGATTTTCTAAGTAGACCTGTTGTTTGCAGAGTTTTCCCAGTTCAACCCTCTATATGCAATGCAAATTGTCAATTTGAATTTACAAAAAATATCCTAAAACTCATTTTCTATCACTCAAAAGCCAAATGATGGCATGTGAGAGCATCCAAACTTGTCCTGGCTAAGTCCGATAGTGACTTTCAAATAAAGGGAGTAAGAGAAACACTTGCTCAAATTTGTTTCTGTTGATTCATATTAATTCAACTGTCTTTGATCATTATTCAAAATAATAATATTAAGGTTGGTTAACTGGGTGTTTTCACCATTACTGAGCTATTTTGTGCATCTTTGCATTTAAAACCACAAGAGGGAGCTCCTGAGCTATTGACTATGCCATGTTGCAGCTTTACTGTGCCTAACAGCAATGAACTACCTTCTGTTCTTCTTGTATACTGTTCTTAATGTGCTGATGCAGGTCCTACACTGTTTTCTTTTTTTAACACACTGTGGTCAGCAGTTTTAGACTAAGACTCTCCTTAAATTGCAGAGTCTACTAATACAGGTTCTCTGTCCTACTGTTTCAGTTGGATCATTACCCTCCGGTCAGCTACACCCTCCCAGACGCCTCAGACACACAGTTTAACCTCGTCAAGACACTGTTCTTGGGCAAAGTCTATGGTAAGTGTGTCAGCTTATCTAACACTTTTCTGATCACATTTTAGTATTTGCACTTTTTCAGCTATTTTATGCTGTGTAAAATGTTACCATGTTCAAAGTTCAAAGTGTTTATTTTGTCATATGCACAGTTGGGAAACGTGTTTCCCTGTACAATGAAATCTTTACTTTGCTGTCCACATGAATGCCACAAAACACAAATGAAATATAAAGTAGATAAATAACACAAAATCTAAGGCACTTTAAGCAGCAACAGATGCAGCAATATAATAAAAAAATATATAAGAATATAACCATGTACATGTGTTGTGGTCATTTCTTGTAAACCCTTTTGAAAATCAACCCATAGCACTCTAACTCTGTTCTAGGATGGTTCTTGTTTAGGCACATTTTGGATTGTTTGCATTCAGTCATCCT
>NW_018127958.1:1485938-1487270 GCF_001952655.1 Monopterus albus
TGAGTCATGCTATTGCAGCTAGGAAAATAGATCTGACTTTCAGGAAAGTAAAATATCTGTACAGTTTTTAAAACATAGGATAATTTATTTATGTGAGTTGACTGTTCATTCCACAGCTATGCTCCAAGTTTACCTGCTTGGGTTAAACCAAACAAACATTTTCACAGACAAGTCAGTTTTCCTGTGTGCTGTCCAAAAGTAAAAGTCTGGCCTTCAGGGCACAGTGAATGTTGTGTGTTTTGTTTTGTTTTTCAGCCGTTGTCATTTTTATGTTCTTTATGTATATTTTGATCAATATATGCCCAAAAGCTGATGGTTATATTGTGTTCTAATCTGTAGTTACTTGTAGTTATTATGTAGTTAAATAAAAATAAAAAAACAAAAACAACAATTAAAGCACATTGTCTCTGGCGCAATAGATGTAATGTAATTGCACATTAAGTCCACTAGAGGGAGCCAGATGACAGCAGAGAATTATTGGTGCTGCCTCTGATCTCAGCTCTGCCAGTCTAGGTGTACATGCACATTTCTGGCTGGTTAGATAAATACTATTTTAATATGTACATTGTCACTTTTCTCATTAGAATCACCTTGATATTTGGTAGGCTAGCAATAGACTCTTCAGGATTCCCACAGTGCTTGACCAGATTAGATGATTGTCAAAATAACAATCCCCAACCTTTACTTGAGATAGATATTCTGTCTGATATGGCTATTCAGGTTTGGCAGCCACTAGGTTTTTGTCACATTTCTGTGATACAGATTCACATCTTTGTTCATCACTTTGTCCAGGAACTGATTTAGCTGATTATGATTATGATTATTAGGGTGATTAATGAACAAGCTGTAAGGAGGCTAAAAGAGGACTTTAGGGGCCAGGACTGGGAAGCAGTTTACAGAGAGGAAGACTTAGACAAAGCATATGAACAATTTTTAAATATATTTAAGAAAGTATATGACAGGAACTGTCCTCGTAAGCAGTATAAAAACAAAAGGAATTACAGTGGGAAACCGTGGATGAGTAAAGGATTACAGAATGCATGTAAAAAGAAGAATGCGTTATATAAGGAATTCATAAAGGACAGATCAAAGAAGGCGGAAGAAAAATATAAGTCATATAAGAACAAATTAATTGAGGTTTTGAGGAGATGTAAGAAACTATATTACTCTAAAGTATTAGAGGATAATAAAAATAACATGAGAGGTACTTGGAATATATTAAATAAATTGATTAGAAACAGTTCCAGCAAGAGTAACTACCCTCAATATTTTTTGGATAATGACACACCGGTCAGTAGACTAGAGGATGCAGTAGATAAGTTTAATAGGTTT
>NW_018127958.1:1488173-1504791 GCF_001952655.1 Monopterus albus
TAATAGAATTGACGAGTTTAAACATAAATATGTCAATCATGTGTCAATCAAGATATATGGAGGAACAGGCTCAATGATTAATTAGATGGAACATTGTGGTGTGGTGTATGAATGTTAATACTCTGTAATAATTCTACTTGTGTGATGTAGAAGATAATTATCTAAGAATGTAATTATGTAAGAATGTTAACAATCTGTAATAATCTTTTAGTATATTACTTGCGTGGTGTAGAACAAAATTATCTATGTAGAGATACTGCTTGCAAACCAATGATGGTAAGATGATGTCATGGGGTAGGACTGGATAAGTCTGACTTCTTCCTAGTCCGTTCAAGCATGTACTAGGTATAAGCAAATTGATAATGGATTAGCATTTGTGGATATGTGTGAAATTATGTGTGTTGACATATCGACTGTCTTTACATGCTTGAAAGAATAAATCAATCAATCAATCCTAATTATCAGTAACCAGTTACCTTAACCTATTTGGGTTCTTTTAAGTTGTAGCTGCAGTTAATGGCTTGATCTTGGTTTGCTTTGTAAGCTTCTTTAATTTTTCATAATATACCTCTGATGGAGGATTCCATCTCGTTTTTTACACTTCTGTCCTCTCCTCTCACCCTCCTTCCTCCTCTGCCTTATATAAGAAGGAAAGTCAGTGAGACTGAAATAATGGCTGATTTCACTGACCAGCCTGAATTATCGAGTGCTGCACACACCACACAAGCCCCAGGGATTTCAACACCATGCACACACTCACAGATGTGTCACTTTGCACAAGTGCACACAAAGCACAGTCATCCATCTTTGCCCAACTAACACAGATGTTTTAAGGACACATGTGACAAAGTCACCTTACATGCCATATAACCACATATCCAGGCTTAAACTCTACACATCAACAGGCTCTCGCTACATTGCTGTAAACATCATAACATGTATCAAGCTTATGGACAGCAAGGAAAACAAATAGTAAGTCTGAAAGAGAAAAGAGAACAAAAGCAGGCATTTGATTTCACGCCTCATCAGATCTGTTCCACTTTGTGTTGTCAGCAGAGACAAGTGAGGCTGTCACACAGTGGAGCCATCAGATACTCTGTTTCTGGGAGACAGAGACACTGTGTTTGGTACACCACACACAAACACTGGCCAGAAGGGTGGCAAGGGGTAGCACGGGCCCTTCCTGAAATCTGAAAGGCCACCCCTGGTGTCCCACCTAAGACAGTAAGAAAATGATACGTAGCTGGTGTGTTAGTGTCATGGATGAATTACTAAAGCTCCTGAATAAAGACCAACTCAAAACTCACTTCTCTGGCTTTTAGTTCGATCTGGAGCACAGTCCTATTTAACTACCTGTATGTTCTATGGTGTGTTTTATATATGCTTTTTGTTTTTATTGTATGTAAAGCATTTAGGCCAACTATTGTCGACTTTAAATGTGATGGCCATTATAAAAAAAAAAATTCAAAGATTATCAAGTAATCAATAATTAAAATATTCATTAGCTGCAGCCCTGGTTAATATACCTGCCCTGCCCAGCACTTCAAATACAAAACTATAGGTAAATATTTATTCCTATATAAACTAGCAAAATTCTATTAAGTCCCATGTATGAAAAAAATGCCTGCACACGGATTGTGAATCCACAAAGAGGTAGAGATATTGATCAAAACTACTTAGATCAGAATCTAAATACAGTTTACATGCACTACATCCAGAAGGTCTTAATGAGGACTTATCTTTAACTTGTTTGTGGTAATAGCTTCTCATTGTGATTTTGATGTCTGGCATTGTGGTTTCCTTTTTTAAGATCTACTGTACCTGTATGTGCTTGTTTATCAGTGCTGCCTTTCACACAGGTTGCGACCCTGGTGTCTAATGGGATCATGTGAAACACCTTGTGGTCTTGGTCTCCTCTGTTCTGATTGGTCCTTACTGTTTTTGGCTGTGCACATTTCTTGAAATAGAGACAAACTCTTTAACTGCCATGTTGTCGTATAATGATTTTGTTCTTTATTATAGCTGTCTGTGTGAATCCTTCAGAGTCAGGACCATGAGATTTACGGTGTTTGGTTAATAGTACCAGTGGTATTGATCATGAAGCACAAGTATGATTTAGCACATGCCATGTGTTACTGACAGTGCTGTAGTTTGGTGCTTAATGTGACAGCATGCAGCGCGCATTTGCGTGTGCGTGCGTGCGTGTGTGTGTGTGTGTGTGTGTGTGTGTGTGTGTGTGTGTGTGTGTGTGTGTGTGCGTGCGCGGGTAACCGTATCCTTACCAACACATATTTATGTTTGTAGGGATGTGTCCGTTTCCTTGCATGCATCTGTGCTTGTGTGTGTGTGTGTGTGTGTGTGCATATGATCTGATGTAGTGTGTATGGGTCTGTCCTAGATCTTTGCATCCCTGGGTAATAGATGGGAAAGATGAGTCATACATCAGCCAGAACAGCAGGCACACTCCCAACCCAGACCTCGATGCCACAAATCTGTCTGTGTGTGTGCCTGGATCTTATGAAAGTGCGTCTTTCTAAGGGACTAGGTTCCGAGTCAAAGGCAGAGGGAGATGGCCACAGAAGTAGTGACACTGTGAATCTGCTATAAGAGACAGTTAATTGTAGCCCTTAGGGCTGCTTGTAAAGGACATGTACATCAGTACCATGCTGAAATTCTAATTTGTCTGTTCAATTTTTCATTTCCCTAGTCACTCTGTTAACTCTGTTCACACACACATTTAACACATCACTCCCTATGGAAGCTGCCAGCTGTTTTACACAGGCTTTAAGTCACTGACATTTCAAGATGTAGTGGCTTTGTTCTAAGAAATGTTGAGATATAACTGTGAATTGAATTCATAGATGTTTTCTCAGGTTTGGCTTGGGCCTTTTCTTTCACTCCAAGCACACACTGATCTGTAAGATAAGTTTTTACCAGCACATAATATCACTCAGCAGCCTTTTTTGTAACACATGTAACATTTTGCTGTTTAACAACCATTAACTCTTCACCATCTGCGTGTACAAACAAAGTCTTGCCAGCACCATAAGAGATGAATATCATCACCAAATATCAGAGTCTGTCCACGGAACGCTTTATCTCTCTCTGCTACAGTAAGCCATCTGTCAGTCTACCATCATTCAGATTGACTTTGCCACATGGAAACTTGGACCTAAAGAAAATCTATGAAAAGGGAATATTTGCTTAAAATAGCATGGGGTTTTTACTATTTTTAATTAAAATTTGTAGTGTATGTAGCTTGAGCACAGAAACCTTCCTTTTGACATGTTTGATATTTGAGGTTTTCTAATATACCGATTCATTAGTTAGTTGTAAATGCATTTGAAAGGTGAAAACATCTTTCAAATCCTGAAGGTAATCTTTGTATCTGTATAAATGTCATTTAACGTGTAAAGAATATGCAACTGTGTATGTTTACACTGAGTCACAGACACCTTTAAGAGCACAGTTTTATAACTTTTATGAACTGAAAATGATTATATTTGAAATACAGTGTATACTTTCAACTTTTTTAAAGGACCATATGCTCACTTTTTGCCTATTAGTTGAAAAATCAGAAATTATTAATTTAAAACCATGAGCCGGATAGAACTCAAATTAAACAGCTTATTCATTCACAGACATTTCACTCTTCAACTGGAGCAGGTGCCGCTTGATATGCTGGGGAGGGTCTTGCTTGAAACATCAGTGCATTAATAAATCATCTTATTGGGCTGTGGTCCTGCTGCGGATGCTTTGTTGGGCTTGTGATTTTGCATCGTCAGCACCAAGATATACAGCTGAGTCCTTTGATTCATATCTAATAAAGCACAAATCATGTATACTTTACATGACTGCTGAACAGTTTCCAAGCATGATGAAGTTTAATCAATTACCTCCCTTCTAGGTAGCTGCTGGTTCGATGGCTGTCTTTTGTGTTGTGACCTTTGGGCAGACATCCTGACTCTGATTAAAGCACCGATTAACCCTGATGCTGGATGAGGCTGATCACATAGAGGAGCTTTCTTTCTTATCTGTTTCCAAACACAGTATCTTGTGTGGTAATTCAATAATCACAGTATCTTTTAAATCAAGATGGTTGTACATGATCACTGTTTGGGTTGGTGTGTGTGTGTGTGTGTGTGTTTATACAAGTGTGTGAGTTCAGGATTACATCATGCTACTACTCCTAGCTGTCCTTTAGACTGGTGAGTCCTGATCCATGTCCGTGTGGGTCCGGGTTCCTGGTTTTCTCCAGCTGCTGTGTCGTGGGGGTGGGACTGCACTGCAGCATGAGGCAAGAGTGGGATAGAGGGAGGCAGAGACACAAAGAGAGGAAGAGAGAGAGATGCTTGCCAGTCTGTGTTAAGAGATCCACATAGCAGAGAGGAAGAAGGAGGGAAAGAAGAGGAGAGGAAGCTGGTTTGCCTCCTACTCAATACTGACGCAAACTTCACATAGGTACAGTGCATATGCATGTGCATGTGTGTACTTGTATGGCAATACATTGTGAGGACCAGTTTGAGTTTCATACCATGTGTTAGCCAGGGGTCACTTTCTGGCACCCCATCAAAGGACTGTAAGGGTTGAGACTTGATTTGAGGGTTAGGGTACAGTGAAGGGTTAAGAATTAGGCAAGTACTGGTTATGGTTAATGTTGGGGTAAGTCTCCGAGAAATGAATCTAAGTCAGTGTAAAGCCCCCAGGTATTTACATACACAAACGCATGTATGTGTGTAGATATCATTTTGTCATAATCTGAATGTGCAAATGCGTGAGTGTGCCAAGGAAATTCAGTGTCTTTCTACTGGAATGTCAAATATAAACTGAATTTGTAGCTAATCAAGAGGGACTATAGCCATTCTTCTTCACGATTTCTTCATAGATTAATATGAAGTCATTTATAAGTATTTTCATTTTGAAAGCAGTCCATCCCCGTGATTAATTGAATTGCAGGCAAATTATGATGAACCCTGGTGTATCTCAGAGTCTGTCTTTTTGAGTGTGATATTAACCATATTATTGGTTTTGCTGTTGTTTCGTTGTCTCTGTAATGCCTGGAGGACTGAAGGTAGCAGTGATGAATACTCCTGCATGTGTGTGCATGTATTGTAGTGAAGGAGTGTTGCAACCTCAGGTGTATTTTCCGTAAAACTAACATACATTTGCTTCAGCTCCCTTCTTGTTCATCTGTCATGTCTCCCTCCACCTCTGCATTTCTCCCTGTCATTTTCTTACTTAATCGCCCTCCTCTCTGTACATGGCTCTGTTCACTGCAGTACATGTCAGTCTGGTTCAAATCATAATATTTGTAATGATAATCCTACACGCAGTTTAGAGGAGATCCCCATATTTTCTAATAAATATGAAACAATAAGTGCATGAGGATCAAAAATTGAGTAAATAAAAAGTTATGATCAATCAGTTTTGAGCTTTATTAACAAATTTTGCATTAGTTATATGTATAGATTAAAAAATTCTATAAAAAATGAATATCAACCTGTACATTGTTCAAAAAGAAACAGTTTAAAAAGTGACATGTTACAAAATATACAAATTACTTCAAAGCAAATACGGCACATCTTACAGTGTGTCCTTCACTGTGGTACATCATGACCACCATGCGTCTCACCTCTACATCAGCTTCCATTTGTTGCCATGGCAACTGTGCTTGATCTCCTCTACCCTCCATTTGAGTACCCTTTTTGTCACCCCGTTTCTTTGCCGCTCTTATTTTTTTTTTACCCATTCACCCCAACATGTGCACACACTCCCTCCTTTGTCTTTTCATCACCTCCTCCTCCCATCCTCTTCTTTCACCTTTCCCCCCCCCCTGCAGCCCCTTAGGCAGCCACACCCTCCCTCTCTGCTAATTCTGCAGTTGTCGCCGGCGTCCCTTCTTCTTTCATTTATCTTCTTTTGTTCCCCCTTTAACTTTCTTCTTTCCCCTACCTTTTCAGCTCCCTCTTATACAACCCCCCAAACACCCCTACCCCTTTTGAGGTATTTACGTGAGGTTATTGTTCACCCTGGTGATTCACAATCAGAAGGTGCAATCCTCTGATCAACATGGTGCTGTTGTGATGGTGTGTGTGTTTTGTAGAGTTTGATAGACACTGTGTTATGTGGTCAAATGGATTACTCTTTGCTCTGTTCTAATCATGATGAGTGTGTGGCGAGTTACACATCTTGAGTGTGTATTAGCCCGTGTTTTATTGATTAGTCTTGAAAGCACCTTTAGAAACCACCAGAAAAAGCAAAGGAACAGATTACAAGCATCAAGATCAGCATGTGGTGACTGGCTCCTATAAGATATTACTTGTTAATGTATTCATTAGTATGTTGTTAAGTAATGGGGATGGATATACTATCTATAAAAACTACAAAATAGTCTGGTAGCCAATAGACATTTTATAGACTGGTTTTGATATGATTTTTTGTACCACTTCCTTTCTTCTTGTTTACATATACTGTATTTATATACTGTATAGAAACACCAGTGTAAAACAATTTGCCTCAAAAGGCAGTATATTTACAGGGCTAACACTGTGCTGCATTAGATAGTGCAGGCATGTATGTAGCTGTGTCAACCTCTTGTGCCTACTGTTTGGATATGGTGCTATTAAAATGTGCATGTTATTGTAAATGGAACGATGCTGTATCCAAAGAAATGCTCCCTTGTGATATCACTGGTCCCAAAAACCAGAAACAAGGGAACCATCTTGGTTGTTTACTTCTCATTGGCATTGTATACAAAGTCGGCTGTTATACTTCCAACAGAGAGAATATTAGCATTCATACACAAGCCTCTGCAGTGATCAACATGTTCAGGCATACAGGAGAGAGAGGACTTATTCATATCCATATTCTGTATTCATCAGACTGTTATCAGTATTCTGCTCACTGTGCCTGCTGTAAGGCTTTGAGGCACTTCTTTCTTTCCTATATTTGTGTGTATGTGTTTCTCTGCCTATTCTGCACACTCCCACACATATGCAAATTCATAAACACAACTATCCTCAAGGTGTGAAGTGGCTGAGAGGAGGTGTATTTGTCTGTTGACCAGTGCCTCATCAGAGTGATGCTGAGTCACATTAGAATTTTAAAATAATGTAGCATTAATTCCTCATCTTGAGTCTTAAATTGCATTGTATGGTAACTAAGCAGCAGAACATGTACGGTAGTAAGTGTCTGTAACAGATACGGTACAGTTTTAAATAAATATATACGCACGGTGTAAGTGTTTGTAGGAAGTCTCAGATGAAATAATACATACAGTATAAGTCTCAGATAGCGCTGAGCTCTATTCCTGGCACTACAATCAATAATGTAGAAAACACACATTTGTATTGGGCCCATCAAATTGGTATTAAGAGAGAGAATTGCATTATAAGCCATGTCCAGATACTCAGAACCCTGCCATCTAACATACAGTAACATGATTCATTAACATTGTCTTCTTATGTCATTGAATAAATCCTGTCCTAAGATACTGTAACTGCAGACACCAAACATAATGATTAAAAAATATCTTCCAACACCTACAATTCAGTAAAGACAAACACCACATCAAACAAACATCCTCAGACAGGTTCCTGTCCGGCACAAACCTGGACTCATTTCAAAACAGCCAAATGACACATTTGCAGAGCTGCAAAACTATCTTCATCTATTACATGAAGAAAGCCTGGTCCTACATCTTACATGCATGAATGCACCACAACCAGAACAAACAGTTTGGACAACTGTACAGCAAAATATGAACATGGGATGACTAACTGGAATGTGTGTGTGTTTATTTAAAAGCATTTGGGATAATGGGTGTGAGTAATTTTGACTGGATTTAAGGGTTTTAGATTATTTTTAATGAATGCCCTTGAACTATATCTGCTCTGAGGACAAATAAATTGCCAGTGTATTGGTTTTCAGGTCCAGATAACAGTCAGTAAAAGTCATTATCAAAATCATGTTTGTCAACACTGGAAACTACAGTAGTCTGTAGAGATGTCCCTGCTCAACCTGTGAATCCACAGGTTGAGCAGGGACATCTCTCCAGCTACTATAAATGGAGCTCAGTGAGCCAGCTGCAGTTCAGCCACTGATTTATGTATGAGAGTGTGTCTGTAATTCTCTGTAGTAAAGCTATATGAAAAATAAAGAGATGAAAATCAAAGGAGAAAGAGAAAAACAGACATTGAGGCTGAGATAAATTTGTATAAACTAATTTACAAGGTAATTAATTTACCCTCCAAATTATGTCAGTCATTATTGGTTGACTGAAACCACAACAGAGTGAACATGGAACATTACAAAAGCCTGATCTTGTTTGCCTCTCTTTTGAGAGGCACGTGGCTGCAGACAAGATGGCGGATTGCGACCAAGATCTGTGGACTATCAACCTCACCCTGAAGCTGTCATGCTGGTACTAATGCTACTAAAATCATCCTACGAATAGGGGAAAGGAGAAGCAGGGAAGGAGACATGAAGAGAGAGGTGTGGGTGTTCTTCATCCTGTAAACTGACATTAGGGGTCAGTGTAGGTTCCTCCTCTGTTTTGTTTTCCCCTCCTTCTCTCTCCACTCCGCATGTGTCCTGTTTCACATTCTCACTGGGTGCTTTAGAGACTTGTAGAGTATTGGTCTGTTGTGTACATGCAGCAGCAAAATTTGAGCCAACCATACTTCAATGTAAGTTTGGATTGTGTTTGCTGTTCACTAAGGGTGAGATAGATGTTTTGATCATTCAGAGAATGTGTGTTGTGTGTGTTCACCTTTTTATGTGACTTAGATAATAAGTATCGATGCTTTGGTGTGTGTTTAAAATCTCTGGTTTCTCACTATCAATTAAATAGAAATGGGTCAATGTCACATTAGACTTGTTTAACACTGTCATTAAAAATAACTAGATGAATCCATTAAAATAATGCAATGATCCCAGCTTCTGTCCACCTCTGTCTCTGTGCAGAAATTGGATCCATAGACCCCGTCCGCATCGAGCGTTACAACACTCCAGGCTTCATTGGGTGTTTGTCGCAGGTGCAGTTCAATGGAATCGCCCCCCTCAAGTCTGCACTGAGAATAGCCGCACAAACCCAGGCCACACCGACAGCCAATCAGTCGGACAGACAACCCGTAGCCCTCTCACCGGTGTCTTACCAGGGCAAATTGGTGGAGTCCAACTGTGGGGCATCACCACTCACCATCCCACCAATGTCTGCTGCAACAGATCCCTGGCATCTGGACAACACAGGTGAGGTTTACCCAAGATATTCTTACAATGCTATTGTGAGTCCTACTTCTTCATCACTAATAATAATTGTCAGGTTCATACTCACAGACAGCTCTCCATCATCCTTCCACAGGAAGAATTGTTATTTATTTTCCTGTGTTTTCTATAGCTAGATCTAATCTATAATTTATCCATCCTTCATTCATGATCATTGCATTTATTCTTATTGATTTTCTTCAGCATTTTGTCCCCAGTTCCCAAAAACTTTCTGCTCTTTCATTTTAAGTTTTTACTTCATTGGCCCTCTCTCTTCCGCTTTCTGAATTCTTGACATTATAGCGAGGTACAATCCAGCCACCTGACAGACTATAATGAGCCTGATTGCCCTCCTGTCCTCTGCTGCTTTTCATTTTCCCCAGAGATCTATGCAGTCAGCATCAGAAATATCTGACAGCTCATTCCAGGGTGAATCGGTTATTGTGAGTGTGTGCGTATATATTAACCATCTCAGCCCCTCATCGCTCTCTTCACTCATTTAAACTTAAACCATTTGTCCATTTAGGGATAGTCAGAGCAAAGAGGTGGTTTATGCTGACAGAGAACTATCATTAACAGGCAGAAGCAGCAGGTGTCTTTAATTTCTTAATGTGTCATTGATCTTTAATGAAATGCATGACATCTAGTTGACTTTCTGATCAAGAGTTCTATTTATACACTGGTGCATAACAGTACCATGACATATTGGTAACTGCCTGACATTGAGGTGCACTTTGAGCATCTGTTTGGTGTTGCTCTGCTTAGATTAGTCTTGTGTAACTATTGTGATAACAGTTGAATCTTGGACATTTTTATAGGCAATTTGTTTTTATGTATGAATTTATGGTCTAACTTTTTGCTTGCTTTCTTCTCTCTGTGTCCAGATGCAGAGTTCCCCTTTAATGAGGAGAGAGTGATTCCTGATGGAGTCAACAGAGACTCAGCCATCATTGGAGGTATACAATGGCTATGAATTAAAAGTTATTGTTGCAGCAAAGTATTGTCAACTGAGTAGCAAAGTAATGGTGGTGATTGAAAATAACACCCTGCCTGTTTTTGTGTGCATAACATCTATGTCCTCTGCAGGTATCATCGCCGTAGTGATCTTCACTATCCTATGCACTCTGGTGTTCCTCATCCGCTACATGTTCCGTCACAAAGGCACCTATCACACCAACGAGGCCAAGGGCAGCGGGGAGTCTGCTGGAGAGTCAATGGACACAGCCATTATTGGAACAGATAACCCAGAAACCATTGACGAATCAAAGAAGGAGTGGTTCATCTAGCAGCCGGTGATGGGAGTTTGCAGGACGATGCAATTCGTTAGACCACTAGTTGCCACAGAGGTGGAGGAGGCTTTATTCAATGACCCGTTGTTGTGGGAAAGATAGAAGAACAGCCATTCACGAGGACAATAATCTCCCAAAAAGGGCCGGGATGTGGGAAAGACATGTACAAAAGTATTTTTGGTTTGTTTGTTTGTTTTTTATATATATCCAGAGTATTAGAAAGAGAAGATGAACAGTTATTCAGCGGAGCACAGCTATAAGAGACTGTATATGTATATACTAGCTGGCGTGTCCTTCTTTGTATCGTGCTTGGGAGTTTCCAGGAGTCCTTTGAATACTGTATATGACAAATAATTATACTTACCAGGTTGTGTGATAGCACAGATTTGTCGCCAGTCTCTGTTGCGTTTTATTTTTTAACAAAAATCTTCTATCAAAAATGATAAATTCAACATGCCAAACCATTTTTTATTCATCAGGCTTTGGTTGCAGCAGACTCTTAACATTCATATCTGTCAGATAACATCCCACTGATATTATGGAAATGCAGAGCTGAATACCAGCTGATGGTAGATTTCACTGTGTAAAATACTTAGATTTATTCAGAGTCCAATACATAAAACTATTGAGAATGTTCAAATCTATATTACAATGATATCATAAATCTGTCCATTATATATGTGTGATATATAGAGTTTTATGTTTAAATCCAATGACATTAGACAGTATGGGGCAGTCCTTTCTGAGGTAGGGCACAGAGGGGATTCTCAGAGCATGATGGGAAGTCATAAAACTCCACGGTTGGTTTGAGCTCAGCATGGCAGCTTCCTTTTCATTTCAGTGAAACCGTGAGCCTTTACTCATTCAGACTTGAGAGGTCATTTGCCAAACACTTACAGTCATGTGAAAAAATTAGCACACCCTTTGAAAGCATGTGTATTTTGTAACATGTTTTAATATGGTTATTTAATCTCAATTTTAACAATACAGAGAGATTAAAGTAATACAACTAAACAAGTAAAACTGAAGAAAAGTCTTTTCAAGATCTTCTGTAAATGTAATTCTACAAAAATGCCTATTCCAACTGAGGAAAAAGTTAGCACACCCTCACATGTATGCCCTCTTAAAATGGCTCAAATCACACACAGGTATATCACACCAGGTGCACATAATTAGTAGATCGTTACTCAGCATTTTGAATGAGGCTTGCCCCATCTTCAGATCTTTGGAAATAAATGTTTTACTTTGAGTTAAGGTATTTTCTTTGTATATTGTTACATCTTAGAATGACATTGTGGACTGTTTACAATGCATGCATGCATCTGTGGGTATATGTGTAGGTCAGATAAATAGGCGTTATCATACTGGGGGGAGGGGGGATGAGTGCCAGAAAAGACAGATTGAAAACTTGCTAGACAATGAGTTCAACTGATACATTAACCTTTGTGCAGTTAGTGGATGAAGCAGCATAAAACAAAAATCACTGACAGCTAATATTTGTTCACCACCTAGGATGAGGTTAAAATGATAATTGGCTTATTAATCCACTGTGCCTTCAAGGTGTTACCTTGCTCTGGACTACTTAACACAGGCTTACTACAGGCTACAACAACTCCACTGCTGCCACATGAATTCCCACTTAAAGGCTTTCACTTATTTTATGTCTTGGTTTGAATGGTTCTGTGTTCTCATGGATCTTAATGAAACCTTGATTTTAAATTCAGAGTGCTTTGGTGACAAAAGAAAATCATTTTTACCTACAGTACAAAGGATAGACGTCTTAAAGCTGTGGGGTTTTATGCAGAGGGAGCAGCTACACTGAAGAACTGCACAATACACATGAAGTTTACATCTACCCTTTGTGACGCACATATGCACACAAACATGCATGTTTGATAAAGCATGAGTCAAGGTTGCGAGCAGCCTGCTGAGAATGACTAGGCTTCTGTTTTCTCAACAAAGAGCTTCACTGTAACAGTGCCACCATTGTCTAACACCAAATGTACAAGTTATGTTGTTTTACCTCATTTCCTTACCATAGCATTTGAAAGTACACTGTGATACAGCTGAAACCAGCGGCCAGCTTTCATTGAGAATTCACTTTCTGTATGTCTGTTTGGTCAAACTGCTGCCATGGCATCTTGTTATATATGAATGATTTTGTACGTCATTGTTAACGTCCCATAAACAAGTGCAAATTGCACATCATTTTATCTGGGACGTTAGAACAGCTAGTGAACTCAGCCTGCTGCAGCCTCCGAGAACACTTTCTACTTGTTACACATCAACCCATAAAGGCAAATGACTCTTTCCTTTTTTTAAATAATGATATTATTCAGACCATACATAAACATGTACACTTACCCCCAATATGTGGTTTGAACATTAACAAACATAATAATGGATTGTCACCTCTGACAGACAAAACCATAATCCAGGTTTTATTGAGTTCAATAAAGAGTGTCTGATCTTTAAAACCTCTTCTTCTATGCATCACTTTTATGTTAACACGTACATTGTCTTGCAGACATGTTCAGACACAGAAGGCTTTACAGTATGAAGCACATGTCACACAAGTGGAAGAAGATATTCATGGTCATAGCACCATATTAACAGTTATGTATGCTATATAATCACAGTCATAACAGTACCAGGTAACAAAATGGTTTCAGTCATACTGTATGTAGTCCTTCCCTTTGGCTCACTATCAGCCCTTCATTGTTCCACTCTGCCACAGTAAACGTGTGATTCTGACAGAATGAGGTCTATATTAGGAACAAGATTGATGTTTGATGCAACAGAGAAAGGAATAAAATGCTTGACTTTCATTGTGTAGCTTAGTGATGCAGCAGACATCACAAATAAACTATTATTATTATTATCACAGTAAGAGGGAAAAATAAGAGTGAGATGAAAGCCTGGGACGTCAGTCAGCGTGAGATGGAGGTTGGCAGAGTACATCTCAGTGCTTAGGACACTCAGCTGTAACAGCAGACAATAGGGAGGTCTGTGAGCAAAGATCTGAACAGAAACAGTTGCAATGCATTTTTATATAAAGTGCATATTTTTGAATATTAATAACATACCATTTTTAGGCAGGATCACAATGTTTTCGGGGAGGATGCCAGTGTCCAGAGAGAACTGTGTGAACCTCTGCTGCAGTGCAACACTGGTTTCTTGAGTGCGACCTGCAATCAGGATCCGTTGTTTTAATCTTTAGCAAATTGCTAAATTCAACATACAGTGCTTTCCCAGTATACTATGAACACTTTAGACTTACTGTAAAGCTTGCTGAGGAGCTCAGATATTCCATTCTTTGTAGAGATGATGTGGACCAGAGCGTAGTTATTGTACAGGACATCTGCAATGCGCATTTCATTGTCAGTGTTCCACACTGATTAAAGCAGAAAAACACAGGTCAGGCAGGGGAAAGTTCAGCATGTGTTTGTGTCCCTCTTGTATGTTTGTGTGTGTGAGTAGAATATATTCACTCTGGCTGTGGAAGATGAATTGTCCAGGAGTATCAGTTTTGTTAGCAATGTACTTCATTCTCCAGCAGGTACCATCAGCACTAAAAAAGATAACAGGGGAGCAGGTGTGTTTATCATTTTTCACAAGCTACAGGATGCTTTCATTTGAAAATATGAATCATATTAATCACTTACTTCAGGTTTGCAATAGAGAGATCCAGGTTTCCTTCATCAGTTGGCACTAACACAGCAGTGCCCACCTTCATTCCTGCCTTCTGGTTCACAAACCACAGAGCATTGGTAGCAAAGCCGACGAGGTACCATTTGCCTGCAATCTACGAATGAAGGGGAAGAAATACAGTACCTATGAAATATATTTCTAAAAAAAATAAACACATCTAACTGGAGAGATTATACTGAGCAAATTACAATACACAACTCCCATCATTCACATAAAATATTCTTGATAGTAAGTCTTTGCATTCAACAGCTACAAACACTAATAACTCTTCCTTTCTGACACTGACAACATCAACAGATTATGGCAGTAATACTTCTCCTTGTTTCTCTTACCCTCTGTAGGTTGAAGTTTGTAACAGGTGTGACTTCAGCACAAGCAGCCAGCACGCACATCAGAGCACACAGCATCCCTAGAGTTGTGGTTCTCATAGCTTCTCTGTGTTATGAGCTTCTCCAGCAGTGAATGAAGTATGAGTCAGATATGAAGAGATAAAGGCAAGTGGAGGCTCCTTATATCCTGTAGATCCCTGCTCCCCATCCCCTTTCCTTCTTCTGTCTCCTCCTCCTTTCCTTCTACTGCTAGGGCAGATATGAGGAGGAAAGAATGAGGGAAGGAAAAAATATGAAAAAGAATAGTGGGGTTTTGTAGACATCCCTATCGTTCTCTCTCCTCCATCACAAATGCTCAGCCATGCCTGGTCTATCAAAACAGCTGTTTGGTAAGAGTACAAATCTCTTCGCCATCCGGCTAATGAAAGCTGCTGAATACACTTATACAACCAGAAACAAGATGTCAGATGCAATTTTGTTTTAGTGAGAAAGACCATCAAATAATTTCTGTGAGCCAATAAGCTCCAGTTGGCACAACATTTCAGTCTGTATTAGAATTACCTGGATATAATAAACCAATTGTGGAAAATATCTATGGTACAGTCAGCAGCTTAGAAGCAGTGATAGTCATTACACAGTGAATACCCATTTAGTGTCTCTCATAAAAAGCTCTGCCACTGTTGCATGCAGTGATGAAATTCTTCTTTGCAGTTTACAAGGATGAATTCATCTTGAGTGTTCATAGTTTTAAGACTTTTATGTTTTTCACGTTCCTCAGTTTTGTAACAACTGCATAAGCTGGGTGAACTATCATCTTGTTTGATACCATGCTTTAAGTGAAAATAGTCCCTAAAATCTTCACTGTGTATGAGCATTTCTATCATTTACACTGTTTAATGAACAAAGTGCCGATTGGCTGTGAATGCCTAAAATTTATTGATGGACTCATCAAAGCTTCCTTTGTTAGGAAAGAAGACAGGCACTGACTTGCAACCAGCTGATTGTGTAGCAAAGACACACACACACATCCTTGCAGTCATCACTTACAGGATCCATATATAGACTTACACTCATTTCCAGGAGACGTACCCTAACCTTAGCTAGAACCGCTACTTGCCTAACCTTAACCATTACCATAACATTAGATGTGGGGCCCAGCATCGGATCCCCACAAGTGACTTCTGGTCCCTGCAAAACATTGTGCTACCAGTGTTCCATCCCCATAAGTATATATAAACAAGACCACAAATACACACACACACACACACACAAACAGAGCAAGAGGTAGGGAGAGAGAGCGAGAGAGAGCAGCTGGAATGACTTAGGAGTAGCAGTAAGAAGCATGTTTAGCCTGGTTATGTAATCACTGAGCACTTTCATGGACTCTTAACAGCTTGTTTGCTGGTATTCATATTTTCAAATCACAAATTGGATAACATGTTGTCAGCAAAGGTTAAATAACTGATTGCTGCACAAGTTGAAGCTAACACATGCACATTCGGCAGGAGCAAATGTGAAAATTGTTGGGAAAAGGTCATGGCAGCAGGTCATCTATGACCGACACAACCATAACGCAGATTTTGTTTTCCGTTCTATTGAGTTCAGTGAAGAATGTTCAATCCTTTTTTCTATGTATCACTTTCATGTTAACACATACACTGTCACTGTCTGATATTCAGGCACAGAAGACCTCATGAAGTCAATGTAACACAAGTGGAAGAAGATATTCATTGTACATGTTGGCATTTATACCATGTAGTCTCAATGATACCAGGGCTGAATCTGACTACTTATCTATAGTAGCATGAGCATGTTGCTGCTGCTCTCTTCCAGCTTACTTTATTTTGCAAAAATGATCTAAAAAAAGTACATAATGCATTCTAAAAGATGAGTCTAAACAAAATACAGAAAGACATTAAAAATGGAGAAGTGAGAGAATGAAGGACATTTCAGTCTGTATTAGAATTACCTGGATATAATAAACCAATTGTGGAAAATATCTATGGTACAGTCAGCAGCTCAAAG
>NW_018127958.1:1513343-1514703 GCF_001952655.1 Monopterus albus
CTTCAAAGACAATTTAAATAGCTTTAACTTGTGAGCCTCTATTTAAAGAAATAACTCAAAGCAAACATTAGCTTAATAGCTTCACAAATACTAACACTGGAGAATGAGCCAGAGGACTAAACCAGAATTTAGTTTCGAACCAAAACAACTAACTAGTTTCATAAATCTTACCTTGACAATTTGCAGTTTTTTTGATCGTCTAATTCAGCTTTCACGGTTCTCTCCTCGTCGTATCTTTCAACACACCGATTGTGGTGCTACCGCAGTCTCCGCGGTGTTGAGGCATGCATTTAATGCAACATTAGTTGAAGGTGAGCCTCAAGCTCCAGGTGTTATAAATATTGCTTGATTCCCGCCGACTTCTAAGCTGCCCTGTCTGCGCCCCTTTAAAGACACAGGCAGTATTGCATGGATTCAGCTTAATCAGTATTTAATCCGAGCATGATACTTTTAGAGCACAAGCTGGCACAAATTTTTCTTTATTCTCTGTATGTGGACATCTTTGGAAACTTAGACAGATCATTCTTTAGGATGAAAGGTGCCTATCCTAGCATTTTCCTTGTGTGGACCACTCAAAAGGTCCACACAAGAAGAAATGTCCACACAAGAAAGGTGTTCCGTCAGGGTTCGGGTCGCACAAGTATATAAAAACAAACCCAAAGGTACTGAAATGTTTACAGAGCAGCCTAAGAAGCACATTCTGTAACCTAGTTTTATGATCAGTCTCTCTCAACCTTTTGGGTCCTCCACATCTGGGATTCATTGACTCCAGACCCCCCCATCCCTTTCTGTCCTCACACACATCCCATAAGCTACATATTGACATTCTATGAACTTAACATAATAGTAGGTCTTGCATAATAATGTAATGTCTATTGTGAGCTTTCTAAGTGAAAACATTTGACAATAGCTTAATTTTGTTTTATTCATGTGTAATTGGGAACATTTAAAGTTGACAGGTTCATATTGTTATTGGCTTATAATGAACATTTCAAGGTCAATGTTTTTCTGAGACCAGTCATAGCCTGCCCTCTTGTGATCAGATGGAGTAGCTTCTTTTCAGGCATAGTAAAAAATTAATTAATTAATTTTGTTGAATTTGTGAGAAAAAGTCCATTTATTTCCTAAGACAAGGGATAAAACAACAACCATAACTCACCAGAATCGCAGCGAAAGTAGAAAAGGATATCAACAAGGATATTATCAGGGCTTTATATTTACCAAACTGTGCATCAAACCAACCACCAAATGGGTCCTCGATTCCTGAGTTTTCTGCCAGTTCTGAGGACAAAGAGGTCAGGCCTGCTAGGGCCCTAGTGATGCTTCCATCATTAGCAGTGTTATTAGGAATGAAAGTGCA
>NW_018127959.1:0-9641 GCF_001952655.1 Monopterus albus
TCATCTGCTCAGTCCATAATATAAAACACTGTTTTTCACTACCGTGCTGGCTGGGATGCAACGTGTGCCCAGCCATTTGTTTAAAAGCTGATACAAAATAGCACCTAGAGTCCCTGGTTTGCATTTCTGCCAGTCCTGAATAATATTGCAATCAGCCATGATGAAGGATATTTATGCCACATGTGACGCTGTCCGTTATGAGAGGTCTGGCCCAGTGGATCAACCGAACTGCGAAGCTCCTACACCAGACTAATTCTGGTGCACGCAGTTCCTGGGGGTTTCCCCAATTGCTCACACTGTTTTATCTCAGTTAGGACAGCCGCCACCCTAAGGCTAATAAACAGTTCCCAGTAAGCTGTACCACCCGGACCAAATACACAGCTGAACAAGGCGCGTTGAATCACAGTGAATTCTCACAACCAAACCTATTTTCCGGCTCCAATACAACTGTGAACAACGTTTAATCGGCCTGTTATGCAGTTAACCACCCCCACATTTTCATAGAAAACAACAAACTGGCCATTTCCCTGTGCCGTTTATTACGTTTTAGCATTACCAGAGATCGTCTATTCAGTCAAGATGACTCTCTGCCTGTTCTCCAGCCGGAGGCAAATCAAAAAGAAGTCAGACCTTTGGGGAGACAAACTGCTATTAGGTAGCAGAATTTCACTTATAAAATGTGAATTTTATGTCCCTCATTGGTATCAAATTCTGTAATCAACGGCACTCATTCTCTATCCCTCAAAGTGAGACTCTGTGCTTGTTAACTGTTACGTGTGTCAGTGAATAGATCAGCACATCATTCCAAAACAAATGTGTTTTATTATCCTTACTGTTTTCGAATCCAATTTAATGCGTCGAGAGTGGGCAGTCCACACATCAACAAAATTTAGTAAATTCAATGTGCAGGTGTTTATGTATAACAAAGGTTCCTGCCTACCTTGTTTGTGGTCGACCAGTTGATGTGTGACACCTGCTAAAATGATTTTTAGACAGATACATCAAAAAAGGGTTTACAATTCATAGTATTAATAGTATGCCAACCTTCTCAACAGTGTCTCAGAAAGTTAAAACAGGCAGTGGCAATCCAGCGGTGTTAACAAGCTGCCTGGCTGTGGAAACCTCACGGTGACAACACAAGCAGCACTTTTCTGATTGGGCTTGTTGCTCGGGTGTTATGCCATACAAAACCGGCTGGCTGTCCGAAGGAGGCGGTGTTTAGAAAGTTATATCGAGAAAAGGATTTTATCTAAAACATCCAGTTATTTACTTGTCACATAATACACACTATTCTTTAAATATCCTATCCTTTATAACATCTTAGGTCAGCTAAATACTGTGCAAAACAAATATGGTATCCAGTGACACAGCTTTCATTGGTTATTTCAGACTAAATTTAACACTTCTTCAAAGAGCCAGAGTGTCCTGGCTTTTAAAAGTTTCTCAGTATGGTAACATCTGAGGGTTAAGGGGGTAGCTGCCACAATAACTGCAGGTTGTTATTATTTCAAGGGTTGGGGTCTTATCCTGAATTAATAACATGAAAGAGGGAGGTCTGCAGGGAACTCTGTTCACAGGTTCATGGTAGTCAATTACTGAGTGAATATCTTTCATACAACCTCAAGCAGTGTTTGGAGCTTTAATGTGTTTCAAATATGCCACCTTAGTGTGAGAGGTAAGCTTTATTCCTATGTCCAGGGGTCAGCATATCGTGACCTTCAAACATGTATCATGCGGTTCACTTGTGCAGTCCAAGATGCCCAAGACTGTCTGATTATCTAGTGAATTCGTACTTAAGGAGGCTGGTGAAGAGCTTGCACTATAAAGAATAAGATAACAGCCAAGTCAGTGCAATGCTTTGGACCACAGGCTTATCAAAGAATGGAAAGAATGTATTTTTTTGTTTTTTGAGAACAGGATTCATGTTCATGTTGTTTGTCCTAATTGCATTATTATAACACTTTAGTGAGAAACAAGTTGCCATAACCAACAGGAACAATACACAAAAAATAAACTGTAAAATCAATGTTCAGGTTGTGAATGAAGCCTTGTGGGCTGGGACTAACCACAACATTTTTGATTAGCCTTAGATCTGAAGTATGTCTAATTCAAATAACTTTTTGCAGGGCTGCCTTTTATGTCTTTCAGTCTAGTTCTATAGCAGCAAAACCCTGAAATTAGTCAGTATGCAGCATTACTAAACAAAATCAGTTAAATCTATGCTACGCTGTGGGGTGCATCTCAATAAATTAGAATATCATGGAAAAGTCCATTTATTTCAGTAATTCAACTCAAATAGTGAAACTTGTGTATTATATAAATTTAGTACATACAGACTGAAGTAGTTTAAGCCGTTAGGTCTTTTAATTTTGATGATTTTGGAACACATTTAACAAAAACCCACCAAATCACTATCTCAATAAATTAGACCACTGTCTCCCAGGACCTGAAGTGGATGTCCAACATCAGGACCATCACCAAGAAGGCACAGCAGAGGATATACTTCCTGTACCAGCTCAGGAAGTTCAACCTGCCCCAGGAGCTGCTGATACAGTTCTACAGAGGAATCTTTGAATCTGTTCTCTGCACCTCCATCACTGTCTGGTTTGGCTCAGCAACCAAACAGGACAAGTACAGACTTCAGCGGACACTCAGGGCTGCAGAAAAGGTCATTGGTGTGAGCCTGCCCTCCATGGAGGACCTGTACACCTCACGGTTCAAAAGGAGGGCGGACAGGATCACTGCAGACCCTTCACACCCACGGATACAATCTGTTTGAACTCCTCCCCTCTGGACGGCATTACAGGTCGGTAACGGCACCAAGACAACCAGGCACAGGGACAGTTTCTTCCTTGAGGCCATCACTCTGATGAACACTTGACCCACGACAGTATGTAGGGACAATAATAACCCTTCAGTGCAACACCTGTATACAGTATATACATTGTACAGATTATACATATTCATACAGGTCTCTAGTTTTAAGTACTGTTTGTCTGCATTGTTTCCACTTTGGTGCTGTCAATGTTGCTGTTAATACTGCTTATTTTGTTATATTACACAACCTTATGTTGGTTTACTGTTTACTTGCCCCTTACGTGGGGATGTGTACATGCACATGCACATTGAGAGCCGAGAGTCAAATTCCTCGTGTGTCCAACATACCTGGCCAATAAAGCTGATTCTGATTTTGATTCTGAGGTATGCATGGACAGTATTGCAAGTGACCAACAGCAGCAGATTTACATAAAACATAACAGAGGGTAAAACAGCAGAGGTAGTTTTTTGTTGTTTCCACAACAGTGAGCAGCAGATTTACCTGTAATATAACAAAAAGGGGGAATGTATTGTATGTCTTTTTATATTTTTTTATGTTCTGTGGTGAGTTATGGTCCAGGGGCAGAGGGGGGGAGGTAATGGACAGCGTTCAGCAACTTCACAGCCTGGTGAATGAAGCTGTTTGTATGTCTGGTGGAGTGGGTCTGAAGACTCTGATACCTTCTCCCTGAAGTCAGGAGTCTGAAGTGGGAGTGTGTGGGGTGGGAGGTGTCATCAGCAATGCTGATGGGTCTGCGGGTTAGGTGGGTGTTGAAGATGTCTGTAAGAGAAGGCAGAGGGGCACCGATGATCTTACTGGCTGTTTTCACTATGCGTTGCAGGGTCCTTCTGCAGGAGGCAGTACAGGCTCCGTACCACACAGTGATGCAGCCAGTGATGATGCTCTCAATGGTGCCCGGGTAGAAAGAGTGCATGATGGGTGGTGGGACACTAGCTCTCCTCTGTTTGCGGAGGAAATAGAGGAATGTTTGAACCTTCTTGGCCAGTGATGTGGTGTTGTTGGTCCAGGAGAGGTCCTCAGAGATGTGCACCCCCAGGAACTTGGTGCTGCTAACTCACAGCACCATCGATGGTCAGTGGTGGATGCTTTAGAGGTTTTCTCCTGAAGTCCACAATGATCTCTTTAGTATTCCCCACATTGAGGAAGAGGATGTTGTCTTTACACCACTGTTTCAGTTGGCACACCTCACTCCTGTAGTCGTCCTCATCATTGTTGGTAATGAGGCCAACTACAGTCATGTCATCTGCAAACTTGACAATGTGGTTGGTGCTGTAGGTTGACCTGCACATTTTGTGGCCTCCCTGTTAGGAAGTCCAGCATCCAGTTGCAGAGAGAGGTTTTGAGTCCCAGGTGTCCAGGTTTTTGTATAAGCTGCTGGGGAATGGTTGTGTTGAATGCTGAACTGAAGTCTAGGAACAGGATTCGCATGTAAGAGTTCTTTGAATCTAGGTGGGTGAGGGCTGGATGGAGAACAGCAGAAATGGCATCCTCTGTGGATCCTCTGTTTAGCCAGTACAGTATGCAAACTGAAATGGGTCGTGAGAGGGAGGAAGGATGGACCTGACATTCTGCATGACCAGCTACCTTTTATGCTTTGCATGCAGTGTACATGAAGTCCAGTGTGTTGTCTCCTCTCGTTGGAAAGTCCACATGTTGGTGCAGATTGGGCAGTAAAATCTTTAAATCCATGTGATTGAAGTCCCCAGCTGTGATGAGGAATCCATCTGGGTGCACTGTCTGTTGTTCACTGACGGCCTGGTAAAGTTCATTTAGTGCCTCACGCCTATCACTGGTGTTATTGGTGGGAGGAATGTACACAGCTATCAACAGAATTACTGAGTACTCCCTACATAAATAGAAAGGCCAACACTTGATTATAATAAACTCCGGGGGTAACTGTGGCTCAGTGGGTAGAGCAGTCGTCTCCCAACAAGGGAGTTGGAGGTTTGAATCAGAGTGCCTGCAGTTCACATGTTGAAGTGTCCTTGGGCAAGACACCAAGTTGCCCCCGATGGTTAGAGCCATCGGTGTGAGTTGGCGCTGCAGATGGCTGCCTCGGATCTATACCGGAAACAGATTCCTTGTGTGTAACATACTTGGCCAAATAAAGTGATTATTATTATTAGAACAGTGTGAACAACAGCAGCTTCCCGACACCAAGTATCGCTGATGTAAAGAGGGTGTCAGCAGCCCAGTGATGCTATGAGTGGTTAAGGGAAAAGAAACAATGACCTGACCTTCCTCCCCTATGCTGTCCACTCCAGAGTCTCCCTGAGTGACCCCAAATTACATACCCCAGCTGCTGGGGACAGGGCAGAGCACCCCCATACAATTCCTTCTGGTTGATTGATGGTAGAGAAAGATGAATGAGTAAATCAGCCAATTTAATAGAAAGTGGTAATTGCAATAATGAACAAACACAATTAATAAAATAACAAACAAAAAATAAAGGTATTCCAATAATATAAATATATACACATGCTTATACACACAAATAAATAAAATAAAATTAACATAAGTAAATGAATAGAAAGAGACAAAAAAGAAAAAAAGGGGGGGCGGGGGGGGATAGGTTATGTCCTCTGTTGATATTCAAAACTGTAGTGAGGGCATTGAAAAATAAGAACATGAAACCTTTTATTATGATAGTAAGAATATAACACAACAATAATTGTAATCATAACAACAACAGCAACCATAAAGAAATAATAGCCACACTGTCAGCACTTCCATCAATTATATTACTACTACTACAAATAAAAATAATAATAACTTTTTTCTTACTGCAGTGGTAATGATAAATAGTAGAATGCGACAAAATAAAATGACAAACATCAGTTACAGAGTTAGTAGTACTACTGCTAATAATAGTGTTAATAATAGTTGCCATCTCCTGCCCCTCACCAAACGGTTCGTATTGGAGGAGAAGATCAGAGAGATGGCTGCAGCCGGCATCTTAGAACCCTCTAGCAGCCCCTGTTGAATAGATGTGGAAGTTTAGATCCACCAGTGTGATGCATGCACCTCCAAGAAGGGACTGACCCAGCACTCACATGCTCCCCTGCAGCAGTATTTGGTGAGGGCACCCATGGAGCGAGTGGGTGTGGTTGTGCTGGGTCCTTTCCCAACTATGGACAAAGGAAACTACTACATCCTAGCAGCGATGGAGTATTTCACCAAATGGTCAGAGGCATATGCTGTCGTGGATCAGAGTGCAGCCACCACTGTGGAGTGCCTGTGATGGAGATACAGTATTTTACCAACCCCAGGAGTTACACAGCAACCAGCAGCTGGCCGTGAAGAAGATTTGGACTGCACTGACAGTGATGAGCTGGCAGAGCAGTTTAATTAGTGGTCAACAGCAAGACTGGGATGAGCACCTGCCCCTGGTTCTGTGGGTGTACCACACAGCAGTGGAGGAGTCGACACAGTGCACCTCGGCAGCACTGATGTTTGGATGAGAGTTGCACACCCTGTGGATCTGTTGGCTATCTCAGCACCTGAAGGACCTTTAGTTGGCTTAGGTTCTGAGGATGGTGAACCAGCTTGGCTGGGGTTATGTAGTGTGCTGGGGGAGCCAGGTGGAGTACCATGGACACATAAACAAGGAGATGCTAAATATGGACAGTTACACCCCCAGAGGGCAAGGACTGATGCAGTTGCCACAGTGCAGCAGGTGTTCTGGGTGGAGGAAACTTTGGGTTGGTGGGTTCTTTTGGGGAGAAACTGTGTACATAATTTCTGAAGTTCAGTGTTGTGTTCTGTCAATAAAAGCAGCAGGTATCCGGGGCACAGAAGTCTGCATAAAAAGACAGCCTGACTCCACTGTCATTACTTGGCAGAATCATTAGAATCCATTAGCTCTCCACAGTATATTTATCAACTTCATGAATAGAAAAACTTTCAACAGTAATTGCCACATAATGTAAAAGCAATGGTACATAATCTACTGCAGTGACAAAATAACACAACTGGGTGTTCAGTTTTTTGCTCAAGGACACTTCAACATGGGGACTGGAGGAAACAGGAATTGAACTGCCAACTTTCAGGGTAGGAAACAACCCACTCTACCTACTGAGCAACAACCATCCCATTGTGGTGACTTGTACTGACTATTAGACACCTTTTATGCAGTACTCAAGGTCAAACTGTCAGCCAGAAAAGCAGCACAGAGTCTGATTTATTGCTCATGAACGTTTTTAAAATGTTATTACATAGAGCACATGACATGGTGACACATGGAAACAGAGGAGATCATGTCCAGTGGAAATAAGCTTTTCTGCAAATTAAAATTCAAATATGAGTATTTGAGACATGTTTTAGTCTGATGTCAGTTGGACCATGGATCTAAAACACTAAAGCATTATTAATAATTAATGTATTTCAAATCAAATCAAATTATATTTGTATAGCGCCAAATCACAACAAAAGTCATCTCAGGACACTTTACAGAGTAAGGTCTAGACCTTACCGTTAACACTATTATTACATAGGGAAAACCCAACAAATCCCCCTTGAGCAGCACTTGGCAACAGTGGGGAGAAAAACTCCCTAACAGAAGAAACCTCCGACAGACCCTGGCTCTTGGTGGGCGGCCTTCTGCCTCGACCGGTTGGGGTGAGTGGATAGAGGAGAGAGAAAAGAAGAAAAGCAACAAGACACAACAAACAATCAAACACTGGTCAGGTTGATGTGGCCGGTGACTGCTCATCAGAAACATAGAGCTCCAGAACGAGGGCTACCTGCAAAAAGGTACAGGGAGAGATAGAAGACACACTACGGGAGAGAGGAGACACAAAGTTAGTGATGTGTAATGGTGGCATATGTCACTATGTGGGGCAGGCAGGTCTGTAAGGCCTTTCCTCTGAATTCAGATGAACTTCTCCTGCAGACAAGCAGAATGCGCAGGTAGGTGTACAGGACAAAGGACAGGGGGATGAAGATTGATATCACAGCAAAAATCTGACTTGCTATGTTGATCACAGTTATGTCCACACAGGAGAGATTATTTATAGACCAGGTGGTGCAAACAACCGTGTTTATGTTATTTCCACACAAAGGCAAAGTGCTGGCCAGATAAAAAAAGTAGCCAAAAGCCCACGCAGGATACAGCACAGCAACAATCAAAAGAAGCAGCACTGTCCTAAATGTCATTTTACTGTGATAGTGTAAAGGCTGGCAAATAGCAACAAACCTATCATAGGCCATGACACTGAGGACAGTCAGCTCTTGTTCTAGACAGGTGTCAGTAATGTACATCTGAATGAAACAGAGCGGACGTGAGATGAAATGAGTGTCAGACAGAAGGTCCATCAGGAACCTGGGGAAGAAGCCGGTCGAGCCGTACAGAGAGTTTAAACACAGAGAGCAGATGAAAACATACATGGGCTGATGCAGAGAGGTCTCCAGGCAGACTGACAGAACAATGACAAGATTAGCAGAGATTATAGTCACGTAGATCAACAGAGAGAGACTGAAGAAAAGATATCTGAGGGGCCCATAGTCTGCAAACACAGTGAACTGAAAATAGGAGGGAGTCAGGCTGTTGTTGCTCTTCATGTCTGTAGAGCAGAAGAGCTGATTAACTAGTGTGTCCAAAAAGGTCAGTAAATGCTATTGTATTTCATATCATTCAGAACATATGTTAAGAATTTACAGAGATGAAATAATTTCAAATTTCACAACCAGCATCACATTTCTTATAACAAATAAACAGCATCTTAATGTTTGAGCACAAAGAATAAAGAATGTAATGTGGTTATAAACAGTCACAGCTGACATTCAGCTACCAGCTCCTACACGTCCATTGTCACAGCTGATGGAGCCACAGTTCTTCACTGATAGCTCTCCCAGTGTAACCCAAAGTGAGGCAGCTGCTGGACTCTCATCCTGTTTTGCTGCGAGCAGCCACACACACAGACTGGGCCCAAAGGGAGATGATGCAAGTCCATTTCACTAACTCACTCTGTTTGCATATCACATAAATCAATTTGAACCTGACACACAGGCCCGATGACAATGATTGTTCTTCACAAAATAATATCATGCCAGTTTGTGTAATGTGTATACATCATGTTCATCCAGTGTTTCACATCTTCTGTTTTTAATTTAGTTATCAGGGTCGGCGCATAACACTACCGATGATGTCGAGGCTAAACTCAATTATAATGCCAGACGAACACAGGTAAAGTATAGATTCTTTACTAGCAACACAAAACAAACAATAAAAGTTCAGAATCCAAATCAGGTCACTACTACAATCCAAGGTCAATGCCGGCAAACACACACATCCGAGGGATCCACAATCGTGAGGTCAGAGAGGAGATATCCGTGGGTCAGTACACAGCAGGCTAACAGAATCGGGGGGGATAAGGTAAAGAACGGTGGTCAAAAGCAATCCAGGGTCAGAACAAGAGAGTCATGTACAAGAATAATCACTGGAAAGTCAGAGCTGGGATCTAGAACAATCTGGCAGCTTTCCGGTGGAGGGAAAGCTGCTTCTATTGGGGTGAAAACAGGTGTAAACAATGGAGTTCTGATTAAAGTAAAAAAAACACGTAACTGAGATATGGCTAAACAGGAAGTTATGCATGCAACCGGAAACAGGTGGAACAGAATCATGACATTAGTATCCATCTGATCTTCAGCAGCATGTTTTAAATAGAATCTGAATCAGCTTTATTGGCCAGGTGTGACGGACACACGAGGAATTTGACTCAGGTACATCGGCTCTCAATGTGCAAACAGTAAAAACAGCATAAGGCTATGAAATATTACAAAATGGCAGTATTAACATCAACAA
>NW_018127959.1:13210-13389 GCF_001952655.1 Monopterus albus
CATCTTCTCATTTTTTAAAGCTAAATAGCTGTTAAAATCCTTCTCTCTCCTATTTAATATACAAAACCCCTAATACTAGAAAATAGCTGTTTCACACACCTTCTACTCAAGGACATCTGTTTTAGTCACTATGTAACATTGCAAATTGCAAAGTTCTACTCTCTCCTATTTTTTTTTTT
>NW_018127959.1:13887-14723 GCF_001952655.1 Monopterus albus
GAGTCAGCAGTAGAATAGAAGCCATTCAGCTTCTCTCTGTACTGCCTCTTGGCCGCTGTGATGGCTTTCCACAGTCTTTACTTCGCAGCTTTGTACTCCGTCTAATCTGAATGCATGAGAGCGAGCACGCAGCATGTGGCGTACCTGACTGTTTATCCAGGGCTTCTGGTTGGGAAACCTCCTGACTTGTATGGTGGGCACAATGTTGTCAATACAGGTACTAATGTATCCGGTCACATAATCAGCATAATCCTGTACGCTGACAGAAAAGTCCTCTGAGGTGGCTGCAGCTTTAAATACATCACAGTCTGTCTGGGCGAAACAGTCCTGCAGGGTGCCTTCAGCCTCTGGGGTCCAGAGTTTAATTTGTTTGGTGACAGGGTTTGTTTGTTTCAGTCTTTGTCTATAAACTGGATACAGCAACAAAGAAATGTGGTCTGAGCGTCCAAGGTGGGGCAGGGTGCAGCCCTGTATGCACCACGTATGTTACTGTAAACATGATCCAGAGTGCTCTTGCCCCGAGTGGGAATGTTCACATGTTGGTAATATTTGGGGGAGTACAGTCTTTAAATTGCACTGGTTAAAGTTGCCTGCAGCGATAAATACAGCATCAGGGTGAGCTTTCTCTAGCACGTTGATGACGTCATGGAGTTGGTGATGGGATGCATAATAGCTTATCAAATGTACATGGTCCAGCCGCCCTGCGGGGCAGGGCACACCCTTAGAAATAGGGTGAGGAGCTTGGTCACCCGGGAGGAGCTCAGAGTAGAACCGCTGCTCCTCCACATTGAGAGGAGCCAGCTGAGGTGGCTCGGGCATCTGTTTTGGATGCCTCC
>NW_018127959.1:14829-22686 GCF_001952655.1 Monopterus albus
AGGAAGTGTCTGGAGAGAGGGAGGTCTGGGCATCTTTGCTTAGACTGCTGCCCCCGCGACCCGGTCCCAGATAAGCGGAGGAAAATGGATGGATATTGTTATTTAGATGCAGTAGCTGCTGTTGGCTCTTTTGGTGAGAGAGACAGCTGAGATGCTGATTGGGAGACAGAAAATTTGTGTGAATAACTTGGCTAATGTGAGCCCTCACCCAGTTCCCCTGTACTGCTGATTTGAAAAAGTGGCAGTAAGGGCCTTTTGTGTGTATGTGTGGTTTTAATATAGAGAAACACTCTTAGGAACAAATATTGGCACTATAGTCACTATAAACAGGGATAAACTACAGTAGTTTGGGGCCAGTTAACTCCATATGTCTTGCCATGATAAGCTCTCATTTCCCTCTGCCCAGTGAGTAGAATACTCTCTGTCAGTTCACTGGTCCATTCACAGAGGACACTGGTTATATCAACTGAAGGGTATATGTTCTGTCCATTAGTGTACAGAAGCCACTTTGATGAGTTTCTTAGAATCCCAAGTGTTGTTATTCGAACCATGATATGATTATGCCATCTGTTGGTGTGAAATAAAAACTGGGTGAATGAAGAGCCAGGTGTTTGTCATGTGTGTAAATAAAAATGATGTGTCTAGGGAAAATTGACTTTGTCTCTATCATCATGGCTTCGTGACATTTATTATAAACCACATCATCTGGGTTCATTAAATGGTGTTGGCCCATTAAAACATGCTGCTGAAGATCAGATGGATACTAAATTAAAAACAGAAGATGTGAAACATTCGATGAACATGATGCATACACATTACACAAACTGGCATGATATTATTTTGAAAAGAACAGAGTCTTTGTCATCAGGCCTGTGTGTCAGGTTCAAATTGATTCATGTAATATGCAAACAGAATGAGTCAGTGAAGGTCTGGACTTACATCATCTCCCTTTGGGCCCAGTTTGTGTGTGTATGGCTGCTCTCAGCAAAACAGGATGAGAGTCCAGCAGCTGCCTCACTTTGGGTTACACTGGGAGAGCTATCAGTGAATAACTGTGGCTCCATCAGCTGTGACAATGGACGTGTAGGAGCTGGTAGCTGAATGTCAGCTGTGACTGTTTATAACCACATTACATTCTGTTGTCACTCTGATGAACACTTAACCCATGATAGTATGATTAGACAATAACACTCAGTGCAATACCTGTGTATATATACATTGTACAGATTATACAGAGTCAAACTAACTGAGGGAAGTGAGGAGAATATATAGGCTGAGAATGAGAGACAATAAGCAACAGGTGAAGACAATGAGACTTAATCAAAGGCCAGGTAAAGCAGAGGCAGGTGGATGATGTGGACAGGAAAATGCTTTCAAAATAAAAGTACAGAAGATGAAGTAGTCCCAGATGACAAAAGCAGACATGTTTGTAGGTCCTTTTGGCTTTATTGTTTTCAGAGCACTGACATACAGTTCTAACATAAACCCTATCACTGTCTGATGTAACTGTTGGAAATAAGCTCTTATAGCCGTTTACATATGATGGCTCTCTCCTCATCTAGCTGTGGATTGTCTCCTGAAGAGCTGGCCAGCTCTTCCTTTATACTTGAGGTTTCTTGGGATTCAAGAATTGAGTGTTTATTGTCATATGCACAGTATGGAAACGTGTTTCCCTGCACAATGAAATTCTTACTTTGCCATCCACACTGAATGCCAATCAACAAAAGTGATATATAAAATGGCCTATGACAGGTTTGTTGCTATTTGCCAGCCTTTACACTATCACAGTAAAATGACATTTAGGACGGTGCTGCTTCTTTTGGTTCTTGCTGTGATGCACCCTGTCTGTATTTTAGGCTACTTTTTCTATCAGCTCAGCAATTTGCCTTTGTGTGAAAATCAGCTGCCCAGAATTCTTTGTACCACCTGGGTTATAACTGAGCTCTCCTGTGTGAACACAACTGTAAAAAACATAGCAATTCAGATTTTTTCTGTGATATCGGTCTTCATCCCCCTGTCCTTTGTCCTGTACACCTACCTGCGCATTCTGCTTGTCTGCAGGAGAAGTTCATCTGAATTCAGGGGAAAGGCCTTACAGACCTGCCTGCCCCACATAGTGACATTTGGAAACTACTGCATTTCTCTGTTCTGTGATTTTTCACTGGGTTGGTATAAGACTGATGAAGTAAAAACATTTTCTATTGTTTTATCTCTAGAGTTTCTGATCATTCCTCCCATCATTAACCCTCTAGTTTACGGCCTGAATCTGCCTCAGATCAGAGGAGTGATTTTTTGGATTTTTAAGGGCAGAAAAAATGATTCATCTAGTGTTATTCAAAACCCAACAAGCAAAGGAGTTATGATCTGTTAATTTTGTTCTTCACATTATGTGCTTTTGGGATATTGTAGTTTGTTTGTACAAATATTCTGTTTGTTATATTCATTATAAACAATTCAGAATCCATGTGAAGAAAATAGATGCAGCCCCAAAATAAACCAAACTGCAACCTATTAATTATTAATAATGTTTTAGTGTTTTATATACATGGTCCAACTCACATCAGACTAAAACATATCTCAAATACTCACAACTGAATTTTAATTGATGCTTATTTCTTCTGGATATGATCTCCTCTGTTTCCTTGTGTCACCATGTCATGGGCTCTATGTAAGAACATATTTTAAAAACGTTCATGAGAAATAAATCTGACAATATGCTGCTTTTCTGGCTGATTAACAACAATAGAAACTGGGCATTAATTATACATTTTATTAGCATATCATAATTTCACTTATTTTAGATCATTTTGTGTTTACATTTTAACAGGCTGCAGTTTAAATCCAACAGCAGGTGCCTTTAAATTTGGCCTTGACAAACTGCAGGATTATTCAAAATCAGATGATCCCTTTGAAAAGCACTTAGTCAATATGTACTGGTGTTTTGGTCATTTTGTTTTGTTTGTTTGTTTGTTAGCCCATACATTTGACCCAAGACAGGACCTCTGCACTCAGTAACCATACATTAAATATATATCACAAGCATAAATTTATGTTAGACCCACAAAGCCAGTTAGCGGTAGATCCTTTGAGCTGTGAATAGCAACATATTCTTTAGCAAATTAATGCTGAGGCCATATTTATTCATTAGTCAGCACCAGGATAAACAAACTAGTGAAGTGAGACCTGCAAACAGAGTCATATTAGAATGGAAACTCATCAGAGGTCAAATCAGTGTTGAAAAAAGTGGATCAAATTCTATTGGGTCATGTGATGTGGTATTGGACGTCAGTATTCTGGTACCAAATGACTTCAGTCAAGAAAAGAATTCTTCCAGCAATCTTTCAAATCACTTCCTGCTATATTCAGAATAATACCCAGATCAATACTTTCTCAACCAGAGTCATCCAATATTTTTCTTCCCAGACATCTTGATATATGAGAGGTCAGTTTAAAAAAAAAAAAGTAAAGTCCTTATTTATGAAGTTGTTTCTTTCACCATGTGCTTAAACTGATAACCGTCTTGTAGCCATACTGGGAAGATTTTAAAAACATGACCTCTGTTTATTTGTATTATATACAATTGTATACATGTCTAAATTTGTATATTGTTGTATATGATTAGGGAACTGCAACATTAATAAATGTTCTGGGTAAATTAGCAGTAATTAGTTAGAGTGCATGTACCCTGTCATACAAGAGGATGCCAGTTGATAAAGCCAGGGATTTGATTTGTGATGGTGAAATCAATTTTGAGTTGTTCGTACAAACTGAACAAACTGGACCTTGGAATTCTAAGATTTTTTTATTAAAAGTTTCAATTTCATATCATGATGGATATGTTAGACCTGCAGTAAAACATATTTTGCAAGCTCATTCACTATTTGTTTTTATTTTCTTTTTTGCCCATTATAACAAGATATCGTAGTTGGCTTCTTGGTCCCAGGACAATCGGTAAACCAATTCAGGGGTAATTTCAGACATAAACAAAGATAATCCAATGTTTTCCACTTGGGAAAGAGCCTTTTTGCGTTTGTTTTTCAGAAACATCAATATTTAAAATTAAATTTCATTATGTTCTCAGTTGTGTTGTTAAATTATTTGCATCAAAAAAGAAATTGAATGTGCTGGTGGTCACATTTTTCTCCTAAAATTTACAGTATTACTTCAAAATGCAAAGTAAAACATAAATGAAACAGAACATTTAGTAAGTTCTTACAGTTCTAAGCTATGTTTCCAATTGCCTTAACCTGGACACCTGAACTTTCTGACACCATGTTTAAAACTTCTAGGTCTTACCCCATTTCTCTTTGGTTAGAAGTACTAAGTACTGCAGCTGAGTTGTTTAGTTAATAACACTGTGAGAAGATGTTGCTTACAGAACACAGCACAGTACTGGTTTATGTTGTACAGCCTACACAACTGTTTTTGTGTTTGCAAATATGTCAGCAACTGCAGCAGCACTAAGAGTAGAAGTAGCAATAACAAATAGTTATAATAACTTTCAGATGTGATTAATAGAATAAAATAGGATATAATAGAAAGGCTTTATTGTCATTTTCTGAAACATTAGAGGGGCATCAGACCCTGAAGGTTTCTTAGAGGTCAGTGACAGGGTTTCTCTCCCAGTCCCATGTATCAGTGTACACTCGCCACTCAAGGGCAAAGCACACTACACCCTCCTGTGGACTGAATTATTCTGCACTGTAGGATTTTATCATACTGTTTACATCAAGTCCGTTGTTCTTGTGGAAGAACATGGAACAAGAAGACAGAAGACACCTAACAAAAACTCTAAGGGCCATTATTTAACACAGCATTTCATGTTTTAAAAACAAGTTTGAGCATAGTTTTCATGTGTAGAAAGAATACACTGCTATAAGCAAGACAAACTGGGTGAAACAAGATGGGCAGCAGTACAGTTAACAGTCAGATGTTAGGGTGCAACTTTGCAGCATGATGCAAAAGGACTGAAGGTGTCTCTATGATGCAGATCCACAAATGATGTCTCCTGCCACTCTGACAGACCTCCCTGCTGCTCTCCAATGCACTCGTATACTCTGTGGGCTGAACCATAGCTCAGTTAGCAACGGTATCACAGCGGTATCACACAGGAGCATGCAGACATTTTAGAGGAGTAGTAAAAGAAAAGTGGAACCTCAGACCTGCACAAACATTACTTCATACCATCCTAACAATAACATAAACTTTAGTCTATTAAACAGTATTTTATTGATGGTTCTTACTGAGGCAAAACAAAACCCTCGACCACATTTGGGCAATAATAGTGCCACAACTACTTATTTTTAGTAAAATTATTCAACAATTACTTACCTATAGCTAGCAGCAGCTCACTGACTTGATCCCCTGACAGGGCTGATGTCTCGGAGCCATATGATGGTGGATCCTGGGATGTACTGTTTCTCAAGCTCTTTGAGCCACACTTGAGCCCTTATAAATGTTTCCTTTAGTGACACAACCATACACAAGTATACAATGGTACATCCTCCAGCCAAAACAAGACAAAGATACCGCAAGCCAGTAAGTTTCCATGTCTGGGTGTCTTACCCTTTTGCTGATATCATAGACCAAGAGAGCAGCGTGGGCTCCTCTGTAGTAAAGTGGAGTGATACTGTGGTATTTTTCTTGCCCTGCTGTGTCCCATATCTCTAAACGAAGAGTGACATTGCTCAGATGTACCATCCTGGTCAAGTAAGCACCTACAGGGGTGGAGAGTGAAATGACACTGGTGGGGATTAATTTGTTCTTCAGTGGGTCTTTAGACATGGTCCTGACTGGATTATATGGGGTGGCTGTGGCTTACGAGGTAGGGCAGTTGTCTTCTGACCAGCAAGTTGGTTGTTCGACTCCTGGTCTCCCCGCATGCCTAAGTGTCCCTGAGCAAGACACTGAACCCCAAATTGCTCCTGGTGGTTTGACTGGCGCCAGTGTGTGGCAGCCTCTCGTCATCAGTGTGTGAATGAATGGTGTATGATCTCCTCTAAAGCACTTTGGCCAGTGTAACACACTGTGCTATATAAATACAGTCCATTTATATTGGTGATATTTATGACTTTTTAGTAGCAGTTGATCAGAAGACCTATATGAAATTACAAAAAAGTGTTTGTTGCCATGTTCATGACCATGATCTGCCTCCTTGTATTATTTAGCTGCTGTGTACGATAAGCACAGCATTTTCAGCTGTTTTCATGAACACTGTGTTGCTTCTTCCTGACTCGATTAGCTCTCTAAATGTAAATGTCTCTGATTTCACTGACTATGCAACTGGTGTTGAAAGTTTTTTACTTAAGCCACTTTCTATTTGTGAGGTACATGATATAAGGAAACCAGCTGGTCCAGACAAGTTTGGGCCATATTTTCTAAAGGTTGCTGCAGATCTTATTGCTTTGCCTCTCACATACATTTTCATCCTTGCCCTGCTTAAGAATAAGATTCCTATGATGTGGAAATTATCCTCTGTAACATACAGTATGTTTCCATGTTTAGTGTACAAATGACAAGTTTAGCTTTTTAGTTGATTAGATACTCAAGCTATTAAATCCCTGTAAAACCAAAACTTGTAATTTTTACACTTTGATTTTATAAGTGTTAGACAAGTGTATAAGATATTAACTGTTAAGAGTGGATAGTTTATTTACCTTTGGACAAACCCCTGCCAGCTGCAGAGATAAAAGGCCAAATCTCAAAAAATGGCCTGGACAGAATTATTGACACCTTTTAAAAATCATCAGAAACTCACCTGTAGCAACCAACAGGTGCTGGCAATATAAAGATCACACTTTGACTTAACCGTTGTGTGGTGTGGACCACACTGAGCATGGATAAAAGAAAGAAGAGCAAAGAATTGTCTGAGGATTTGAGAACCTCAATAGTGGAAAAGCCTGGACACTCTCAAGGCTCCAAGTCCATCTCCAGAGATCTGGCTGTTCCTGTGTCCACTGTGCACAACAATGTCAAGTTTACAGCCCATGGCACTGTAGCTAATCTCCCTGGACGTGGATGAAAGAGAAAAATAGACAACAGATTGCAACAAAGGATTGTTCGAATGGTGGATAAAGAGCCTCGATCAAATTCCAAACAGAAGCAAGCTGACCTGCAGGCACAGGGTGCAACAGTGTCAGCTCACATTGCCCATCTGAATGACAAGGAACGCTTTGGTAGGAGACCCAGGGGACCCACTGCTGACACAGAGACATAAAACTGCCAGACTGGAGTTTGTCAAAACCTACCTGAGGAAGCTACAGTCCTTCTGGGAGAATGTCCTGTGGACAGATGTGATTAAAATAGAGCTTTTTGGTCGAGCACATCATTCTACTGTTTTCAGAAAATGAAATGAGGTCTTAAAAGAAAAGAACACGTCCCTACAGTCAAACATGGTGGAGGTTCACTGATGTTTTGGGGTTGCTCTGCTGCTTCAGCCTCTGGATGTCTTGACTGTGTGTGTGGCTTTATGAAATCTGAAGACTACCAGTGAATTCTGGGGCACAACATAGGGCCCAGTGTCAGAAAGCTGGGTCTCCATCAGAGGTCATGGGTCTTACAACAGGACAATGACCCAAAGCAGACTTCAACAAGCACCAGAAATGGTTTCAGACAATGAGCCGGAGAGTTGTGAAGTGGCCAGCAATGAGTCCAGGTCTAAATCCCAGAGAGCTCCTGTGGAGAGATGTCAGAACATCAGCTGGGAGAAGGCAGCCTTCATCTCAGAGAGCTGGAGCAGCTGGCAGAAGAAGAGTGGTCCACAATTACACTAGAGAGTTGGAAGAAACTCACTGAAGTGACTGATTTCAGTTATTTTGTCCAAAGGGTGGGCTGCCAAATATTAAGTTGAGGATGTCA
>NW_018127959.1:29792-48097 GCF_001952655.1 Monopterus albus
AGCACATCATTCTACTGTTTTCAGAAAATGAAATGAGGTCTTAAAAGAAAAGAACACGTCCCTACAGTCAAACATGGTGGAGGTTCACTGATGTTTTGGGGTTGCTCTGCTGCTTCAGCCTCTGGATGTCTTGACTGTGTGTGTGGCTTTATGAAATCTGAAGACTACCAGTGAATTCTGGGGCACAACATAGGGCCCAGAGTCAGAAAGCTGGGTCTCCATCAGAGGTCATGGGTCTTACAACAGGACAATGACTCAAAGCAGACTTCAACAAGCACCAGAAATGGTTTCAGACAATGAGCTGGAGAGTTGTGAAGTGGCCAGCAATGAGTCCAGGTCTAAATCCCAGAGAGCTCCTGTGGAGAGATGTCAGAACATCAGCTGGGAGAAGGAAGCCTTCATCTCAGAGAGCTGGAGCAGCTGGCAGAAGAAGAGTGGTCCACAATTACACTAGAGAGTTGGAAGAAACTCACTGAAGTGACTGATTTCAGTTATTTTGTCCAAAGGGTGGGCTGCCAAATATTAAGTTGAGGATGTCAGTAATTCTGACCAGTCCATTTCTGGAGCTCTGTGGACTGGATCAGATTTGGCTTTTTTGTTTTATATATATGTACACATACACACACACATAAAACTTTGAATGGCTTTTCAGCAATCATAATTATTATGCGTGATATTCAATCACTGCTCCCAGTATCATCAACTCACAGCCTACAGTCGGTGATGTGCTCCTGAACTCATCCTTGCTGAATCGTTGTGCCAAGGTTGACTTTCCCACACCAGAACTTCCCAGAAATACCAGCTTAACCCTGAGAGTCCGCACAGCTTTTCTCAAAGTGCCATTGTGGAGCTGGGCTCCTCCTGGCCCCCTTGGGAGATTCTCCCCCATCAAAAGATTTAGTTGACTTGAAAACAGCCAGGCAACACAGGTGGAATAGAAAAAATATACAATCCAGCCAAGGCCCTCAGTCCTGATCCTGTAGTCTTTTTTTCTGTGAAGAAGCAAAAGCTGCTCCAACCTGTACAGAGGACTCAGTGGGTCTTCTATGTTGGCAGTCTGTGCACTTGGTTATATGGGAAATAAAAGTAAAACAAAGTCCAGCCTCAACTTGTAAATGTCAACAACGTTTCACTTCCTTGTACACACCCACTACTGGGCTATACAACCTTGCAGCCAGTTACAAATTAGCAGTAATGTGCATTGTCATCTATTGTGGCCATCAGATGTCACACATAATGATTTTAACAGTAAAATTTATAGTCATGTTTCTTGTTAGTGACACTTGGGAAGATTATTATGTATGCAAACAGAAACTGAAACGGTTTGGGGAAACTTTGGTCATTTTCCAAAGTTTGCTGTTGTTTCCCTTGACCTCAGCTATTACAGTTCAAATGCTACATGTCAGGCGCAAAATGATTCTGTTCTGTTTCTTCCTAATACACTTTCAAACACTTCAGAAAGAAAAACAAGTCATTTCAAACAATAATCAGTTTGCACAGAATGTGTCAACATTCATTTCCTGTTAACATGTATTGCTAAGTATACTGTATGGAAGACAAATAGCTAGTCATTAGAAATTAGACACAGAATGATTCCATTTCTTTATGCACATCATAGGTTACTCAGGGATTCTGCACAGCCTGCAGCTGGCCTGTTTTCTTCCCGAGTATCTCCTTGCATGAAACTGTATCAGCACAGGGGGGCAGCATTGTATATACCACAGCCTTGCTGTAAAGTCTGCAAACATGTCTGTATCAAATCCATCTTTTGTGAATTATTATCACATCTTATCTACACTTTGAAAGAAGTATAATTGGCATTCATACATACATGGATTATAAACTATACATCCCACCTCACAGTTTCTCCAGTAAGAAAAATATGAGTGAGTACAACACCTCTGCACCATTAGTCTTTCACTCCTCCTGAACTTGTGAATCTGGACAAACTTGCCTATTATAATGGTAGGCAGGACTGTTTCATGCATCGTGAATATTTCAGCCTCAGTTAAATTGAAAAAAGAAAAGTTCCTGTGTAAGATTTCAAAACAATTCATTGAGAAAATGTGGATAAATATTACTCTCAACCCACTGAATAACAATTAAGCTGAATGTGAATTCCATATTCCTTTAGATGTGCTACAGCAATTTTGATATGATGTTAGACTTAGAGGGGAAGTATAAAAATATCACAGGGCAAAGTTATAGGAGTTCCAAATGTTACAACGGTGATAGCACAAGCTATAAAAAGTATCTAATGAGGTCACTATAAACTTAACCCTATTTCAGACACACCATAAGCTGCTAGACAGTTACTTGGAGATTATGAACTCTGCATTGTGTTTGGCTGGCAATGAAAAGCCGTTCATAACTGAGGTCATGTCTACCTCTTTAAGAAACTGAAGCCTGTTTTAGAACTTGCTGGTCATCATTATAAATAGCAGCCGGGGTGTGGGAGAGTGCGATAGCCAGGAGCTGTGGCTTCTGGTTGGAAACGAACCCCTGAACATGTATGGAGGCCCTGTCCAGATGCTGATGCTGCATTCAAGTGCTCTGCCTAAACTCCCGACCATGGCATTTCAGGGGTGCCTTATTTTAGAAGATGAAAAAACAAACGAACAAAAAGATTCATACTTTGATCCACAGTCAGTCATATCTCTAATTTTTTGCTGTTCTTATAATAAAGTGAAAAACCTATAAGCAACTGGTATGTGGCTTGGCTAACAAATTGTTTTGAAAATCGATCTATTTCGGCTTATATTTAGAAAAACGTTGGAGATATTGAAGAAAATAATCTATTGTCTAGTGGCGTTATACAGCACAACAAACGTCACCGTTTTTAATCACGTGACGTAGATACTTCTGCTCATGTTGTTCTTAGTATGACCTTCAACAGGATAGAAAGCCACATATCCGACATCACCTGAAGGAAGCTTAATTAAGCACGGACTGTGAAGTTCGTGTGTAACAAACTCTTATTCGTGAATCCGTCAGGTGGTGAAGTCATAATCCTGGCTGCTAAATAAAAAGACCAGTATAAGGTTTCCCAACAATAGTTTGGTTACGGTTGGTGTTTACTGGTACTAGTTTTATTTCCAAAGACTTGGTGTAAAAGCAACAGTGGGCGGTTTTTGACCGACTAGTAAACGTCTATGAAGCGCACATGGGCCGCCGCTCACCGACGGTCTGAACCAGACTTTGTCGCAAGTTCGCGCGTCTCTGCAGAAACACAGGAAGAGGTGTAGAAACGGATGTGTGACAATGACCCGAGCTGTGAACGCGACCAGGCACCGTCTGCTTTATCTCTGAGGCTTTAGCGACACATGAGACCCACCAGCTACCGCTCTGTTTGGATTACTCAGGCCACCGTGGGACCACAAGAGTGAGTTTAACTGTAGCCAGCGTCTGAGGAAACATGGGGACTCAGGGCACAGGACGGAAAAGGTCCACCAAGAAGGAGAGGTCGACAGCAGAGGACGATGCCCTGAACCTAATAGCCAGAGAGGTGAGTGGAAAACCTGTCAAATGTGAATAAATCCGTCCTGACGAATCTGAAGAGAGTTCAGGGACTGGTCTTCTTCCTCCTCCTCCTGTTACAGGCACGCACTTAACTGAACGTTTCATACTTTATCCGGTTATTTTTATGAAAAAGAAAACTTTAAAAGCCCCCAGTCTCCACTGACCAAGACGACCTGTGCCCAATTCATCTCTAATTGTCATCACTGCCTTTAAATAACCACATTTTATGACATTTCTAGGCTGCACATGGCACTGCAAGTTTGTTCATTGATTTCCTGCTTTCCAGACAACGGTTGGTTCCTCTTCTGTTAATGTAGTATGAGAACGAACCTGTAGAGATGTGATACACCAAACAGTTTAGTTGTTGCCTGGTAACATAGATGCCAATAGGGTGTGCTTTGAAATATCTTATTTGTTTGGCCCATTCTGTTCAACACCTGACAATGTTGGAAGCTGAAGGAGAAAAGTTCCTGTGCATGTGTTTGGGACAATAACAGACCTTAGACCAACACCTGACCCGAATAAATAAGAGTAATGTATATGAACATTACTAAGATAACTGGCTGCAGGGGTGTTTATCTGCTGGGTATGTTGGTCCATGGCTTCTCAAGACAGGGCCAGTGCTGAATGATGTAATGAAACGCTAAATTAAAGTGTAGTTATGATGATCATTATTACACACACAGATCTATGTATGCTCTGTTCTACACAAAGTGTAGTGACAGCTCTCATAAACGTGGCGTGCAGCTGATTAAAATGGTTTTCTGTGCCATGAGGAATAGGCCTTTCATGTGCTAACCTGCAGGGGTTGTTGGGTTGTCCCTCAGCAATGCAGGTCGGGCTAGCAGTAGTTGCAGACAGTTGTTTGTAACAGGTGGTGAAGTCATGTTGGGACAGGTTTACACAGTTCATACTGTCTTTGTTATGACGGGTCTGGTGTAGGATAAACTGACAGATATAATACCGAGTGTGTTTTCAGAACTTAAGTCACCCTATTTGAAGTGTGATACCCCGCACACTTTTGTCTACACTTGTGCCTCTGAGGTGTGAAACGTGGGCTAAAAATCAGCTCTTCAGAGTTTTATTTTAAAATCAAATACCAACAATCTCCATAAAACAAGGCAAACCCTGGCGTTTACTGTTATGAACCAACATTGTTCATTTTGTATTTGTGAAATACGAAGCATTAGGAGTAGTATTTTCTTTCCAGCCAGGAATGAATTTACATATGATTCAGTGTGGTGTTATCATCATAGCTCTGATTCAGGGCGACTTTGATGACTTGTCTTCAGCTGGGAGGAAGTCAGGTTTGTGCTAACCGACCCCGGATGTTTGAGCAATTTGCATATCACTTTTAACTGACACACTCACCCTTTATAGTCATCACATTTTAGCAGTGAATGGCCTTGGCAACAATGCTGTTTGGTCTTTATCTTCTCCTAACTGCTTCGCTGACTGCTTACTTTGCAGAAGTGTGTCAGAGGGTGCACGTTCTGTAGTTGGTAATCATTTCGTTATTTGCAGTGGCAGAAATGTGTTCTGGCCCAGGTCTGAGGAAATGGGGAGATTGACAGAGTTAGGCAGCAGCTACACAATATCCAGAAACTCATTTCTTCTTGGTGTATGAATCATCATCATCATCATCATCTTCATCATCATCATCAACCCCAACAATAAAACAGTAATTGGGGCCAGTTTTCTCTCACATCATTGCAGCAAAGAGAAAGTCTGTGCCTTTAAGCAGCAGAGGGGTCAAGTCCCTCACTGGCAGTTCTCTGACAGGATGGTATGTCAGCTCTGATGAGTTGGCCTGTTTTGCAAAAGAGTTTTAAAAATAGACACTCCTGAAAGATCAGCTGTTGCTGCACCCCAGTTTTAGATTGGGTAGATTGTGTCTGTGGGTGGGGGATGGGGACAGAGGAGAGATGTGGCTCACAAATCGGTCATCCTGCCGACATGAAAGTAAGAATTCTGCATGGAAATGATGGGGACAGTTAAAGAAAGTTGCTCTGTACAGTATCAGACAGAAGGATGGAGATGATTGTAGTGTGAGCTGCTGTCTTAGCATGTTGCTGCACATTTCTCTGCTCACCTTAGTATCACAGGGTGGAGAGAAGCAGTTGGTGCTGTGAACCTGACTAAACATTGATCAAATGAGAGCAGACCTCACAGCACTGAATACCACAGTGTTAGTAATTTGGTACTTTAGGGAGTCTGTTCCCTGAGTCTGTCAAACAGTCTGAATCCAGCTGTAAACATACATTTGTTCTGTACAAGATGGCATTTGCTAGAATTAATCTGAAGTTCCCTACTAAAGTTTTTAATGCTAACACAGTTGACGTGATTAGGTGAGCGCTATCAGCATTACTGCTGCAGGTTTTTCCAACAGCACAAGCATTTCCATTGCTTGTTTGTTTGAAGAGCCTTGTGGGTCCAGAGCAGTATCTGTTGCATGTTTGTTGAACCAGTCAGCTGTGTCATTTCCCCGGTGAGCAAGCCAACAGCAGCTTTTGGTTTGGTGATTATTTACCAGCCGATCGTGAAGCTCTGAGGACCATGAGGCCACATGCTGGATCTTGCTGTTGAGGATTTCGGCATGTTTATAATTGGATAATATACATTTGTGGTTTTATTGGAATTTAAATTATATGCAGTACAGTTTATTATTTAACTCGTGTATTTCCAGTTCTGTCTACATATAACAGACACCGTTTGGTGGATTCTTCTCTTGTCATTTAAACTATCATGGGTGTTTGTGTTTCACTAATAAAGGTTCAGTAGTTAAACCACACATCTAAACAGTCACATATGAGTTCCAGGATAGACGTCCTACTCTCTCTCTGTGCCAGTTATGGATTACGTATACAACAGTTTTGGCAAATGAAAGACAAAAGGATTACTTTAGTTTGGTGTTTTTCTGTAGTGTGTAAGTGAATAGTCCAAACACATCATGTTTGTCCCTGAATGAACAGCAGCTTTCTATAATCTATGTTTAGCCCTTACCTCTCAGGATGTGGTGTCTCCAGTAAACCACGCTTCTACAGCTGAGAAAAGGAAAAAGCAGACTCAAGTACAAAGACATTCTTCATAATCGATGATTTTAAGGGCTCTGTTTTGTCTGCTAGAGAGCAGTGTTTGTGCCAAAGTACAGCTTTGGAGAGCCACTAATGTGACTAATGGGTCAAGTCACAAGCTGCAAATCTTTAAGGTCTGGCCATGAAAATAACATTGTATTTGAAAACTTGAAGTCACTGCTATCTCATTAAAAAGTCTCAAGCAAGTCAGGTCCTAAGCACTTACACTAGAAGACTGTGATAAGACTGAAGGACGTTTAAAAGACTAAAGTCTGACACCCTCTCACATCTAAAGACAATGTGTCATTAGTCACACAGATTTTAGTCGTAGACTCTTCCTAAACACAGGTGAATGCAGTTAGACACACTGGCAGAGTCGTAGACTTTTCCAGAGACGGGGGTTCATGCAGGGTCACTGTTGGCAAAACTGCCCCTAGATTTCTTTTGAGACTACTTCCCATATGCTCCTGTTTGGCTACAGCTGCACTTGTGTACGCAGCCAAACAGCCAAAAATAAGAAAAGACATGACAGAATGTGAACATGACTCAGTTTGACTGAAAGGGGACATCGAGTTCTGTCCACCTCATGTTTTTTCAGTCTGTTGTGGTACAAATTGAATGACGTGTCAGACAGACACTCTTGCTCGCTCCACCTCTTTGTGCTCCGTTGTAGCTTTCCAACAGAAGCGTGGAGTCACTGATGTCTTCGTCATATTTACCCACAGATTTATTATGTATTTACTGGTGTGTCTGTGCCCGTTATGTGGCTTCCTGTTTGGTGCTAGAGAACGCTCACCTCCTGGTTGTTTATGATGTTCACCTCACCGTTTACCACAGACCTATGATAATATAAAACGTTTGACTTTATCAGAACATCAAGATGAGAAAAAGACTGACTTAAAAAGATTGGATCACCACCTTACACCAAATGATGGAGATGTTGTGAGTGCAACATGACTGTAGCAAGACTCGTGGTTTTTATGTTGGAAATTTGTCTGTGACACAAAACTGCTTAAAGCTTGTTAGGTGTTAAGGTCAGCTGTAGTTGTTGTGACAGCAGATTGATATAAAGACCAAAGCATTAAATGACTTGTAGACCAGGCATTTTCCCCATTCCTCTAGGCTTCACAGTTAGCTGTGCATGTGTGATTGACAGGTTACAGTGTCTCACACGCACACATCTGCACTGAGAGTGCTCATAGGAGATATAACCAAAGGTGGAGTGCAGTCAGAGTGCACCAGAATGACAAGCCACCACTTTTTTCTCTCCAAAAAAGTAGAAAGTCTTTTTTTGCATAATCAGGTTGAAATTCACAACATTACATACATTTTTTTTTCTTAACCTTTGTTTATCAAATAGCACCACACATCTGGATATCACATAGAGGACTGTTTCAAATACTTTCTGTTGAATGTGGTTGAGCAGCACCGGCCTTTCACTGAGGTGGTGTCATTAGAACTGGGTCCACAGAGATTAGAAACTTTCTAAGAGGGTGTCTTATGTAGCAGAGGAAAGATAGGACAGATGGTTTGTATTTTTTTACCTTCCCCAAGGCTGAGGTAACATTTTTACTGACGTTGGTTGGTTTGTTCACAGCATAGCTCAAACAGTAATGAATGGATTTTGACTGTAAGTGCACATTATTTCAGTGTGCATGGAACATTTATTTAGCTGTTTAGTTTAGTAATTGCTCATGTTCGGAGGTCCGAGAGGATCCGTGCGGCCCGCGGGCAGGATCGGTCGGACTCCTCTGAGCCCGGTGGGTAGAGCAGTCGTCTCCCAACCAGATGGTTGAAGGTTCGAATCTCAGTGCTTCCAGTCCAGACGTTGAAGTGTCCTTGGGCAAGACACTGATATTGATTTTATGGCATTATGAGGAAAATGAGTTGCCCCTTGGTGGTTTGCACACACTAAGAAGAAAAAGCTTTATTTTATTGTCACATTGTGACACGTACAACGAAATTTGACCGCTGCGTGCATACGTGCCACCATCACGGGCAACTTGAGGGTTCAGTGTCTTTCCCAAGGACACATCGATATGTGGACTGCAGGCATCGAGATTCGAACCTTCAACCTTCCATTTGGGAGACGGCTGCTCTAGCCACTGCACCACTGTCGCCCACTAAGTGCTGTCTGGTTAACTTTGTTTTGCAGTGGTGTAGGCAGATGTTTAAATGAAGAGTTACTTTGAAAATATTTCCACAGAATCGTGTGAATTCCAGCACTCTGTTTAGCCCCAATTATTAGTACCTGACTTATAATCTCAGTCCACAGCAGCTGTTCAGGGTTTTCTTGATGGGCTGTTTTGTTTGTGTGAGTCTGAGGAGACAGTCTAAATAGGGGATTATGGTTCTACGTTTGATGCTGGGTAGCTTTTAGAAGCTCAGTGACGTTTTGAAGTGAACACAGTATTTAGAGCAGATTAGTCTGGGGCTCGATTATGAGGAAGGGGAAACCCACCATACAGTCCCCTTTTCATTCTTACAGTCATCCAGGGAACATGGCAGAAAGCCACACTCCCTCATGAGGTCACAGCCAAGTTAATCTTTAATACCTAATGAGGGCAAACAAGTTAAATCTTCACTGAAAGAATAGCAGCATTTTATAATCATATCGCCATCTGAAGCAAGCACAGAATTTTGTAGAGATGATTAAATGTTCTGCACTTAACAGGCATTTTGAGTTTCCTGTCCTTCCGTTTATGTGAACCAAACTGCTGTGCCAACCAGAACTTGGCTGTAGCAGGTTAACATTTTCCAGGTAAACTCTATTATGCCATGAAGTGCTTAAACACAGATTAATGGTCTAAACAATTACTTGTGTATTTCCTGATATGTGTATACACAAGCTACAGCTTCTGTTCAGCCTGGCCTGGCTTGGCTGGTGTCTCCTTAAAAGGATGTAGAGGCTCTGAGTGTTGGCTCGCCCTTGATGACATCATGATGTGAACAGCCCGTGCAGATTGTTATCACATAGCCCTTCCTGTTTATTCATCATGGCTGAGTTTTCTTCCAAATCTTACAGACCAGTCGGGGGTGGGGTTCAGGGGGACTGAGTGCAGGTATTCCAGTTTAGCAGATTGGGCACAATGAGGGTGCTGATGCACTTGAAACATTGGGTGGCACAGCAGTTTACCAAGCAGGTAGGACAAAGTAGGCTAAATGGTCAAACAAAAGATGTTTCAGTTTATTAAAGGCCATTCTATGTGACCAAAGCAGTGGAGTTGATCATTTATCAGATCCTTTTTTTTTTACATTCCCTCTCACCTCAGTTTAATGAGGATTTGACAGCCTCAGGTGGTAGTGTTTTAGGTTGGCGTAAACATGCTTTCTAAACTTTGGATTTAAGAGTTCCAGTGTCTTTCAACTGGATGTGAACTGCAACAGGGAGTCAGTGCAGTGGACAGAGGAGAGGTGGTGGAATCGGTTCAGTCTGTCAGTCTCCTTTTACAAAGCTCATTGTGCCTGTGAGCAGGTATATGTAGCTCCTCTACTTGGGTGTCACTGCCCAGATGCAGGGGTTAAATAGAGTATATGAATGTGTGTGACTCCATGAAAGCAGCATGAAGACGTAACATCTATTGGAAATGAACGCGTTCCCCTGTTTGGGTTGTCAGCAGCACTGCCTTTATGATTTTATACTGTAGCATGTCACATACGGTTTTGACTTTCTTGATATAATTGCAAGTCATTACTAGGAGGAAGAACATGCACTGTGTTACTGTAGTCGGCCATTCTCTACTCAGAATGGTTGAAATAAACCTTTCTATAAACTTTTCTCTACTTTGTCAGCATTTCAGAGGTTATATCCAAACAATAAAACTTGTCAGTGCCTTCATTTTCATAATGATCTAGCTCATGGGTTCTCTGGAGGACAGTCATCCCATTGAAATTGAATTAGAACAGTTCTGATAGAACCTGAGTTCATGTAGGTCATTATAAATAGCTGTAAACGAGGATGTGCAATTCTTTATTTTGGCCTAGTTAGGGGCATCTTTCTAACTAGAGGCAGCCACGATGTATACTTGGTACAATATGTGTGAAAAGGCAGATGATCCAAGTTTCTACTCATTTATAATGACTGATGATATGATGTATAACTGTAAGTTTTTAATGAATGAATTGTATTTTAAATACCAGTTTTTGAAGTTGAATAATATTTCAAAAGAATTAGTCTTGGCATCGTTTTGAGCTGCATTGTTGTGAACTCCATTCACCTGTCTTCCTAAAGACAGGTGAATGGAGTTAGACACACTGGCAGAGCGTGGCTCGACTGCACCTGGGCCCACGCCATCTGGAGGCCCAGGTGGGCTCGCTGAACAACGTGAATGTTCACATAATCTAAATCAACAGTGTGCAGCACTGCTAAGTCAGTTGAGGGATTAGTTACCTGCTACCATTAAGGTTATCGTTATTTTACCTCCTCATAGGTTATATAGTAGCTGTATTTGCACCACCTACAAAGCAGGCAAAGTTGTCTAAATCAAGCACAGCCTCCCAGCATTGGGTTGTGCTGTGTAGTGTATGGTAGCACAGACTACATTTCTTCATATAGTGTCTTTAGAATAATACATTGTGAGCTTGAGTAACTTTAGCCTAGCTTAATATTCTAAGGTACGTTGCAGTTTCTTTTAACAGATGATTGCAGAGTAGATGATTACATGGTGTGTTAGACATCGTGCGTGGTAGATCAGTAACAGGCTTGGAAATCACTCTCAGGGTAGGTTTGACCCGCCTGCTGTATTTGGGTGTGGTTTACTACATCCATACAATTCAAGAAAGTTGACATCCACAGGAAGGTCTAATTCAGCTTGATATGATTGTTTGCACTTCCTGTATTGTAGTGCATTATATGTGGTATTGCATGCCCCACCCATGTGACACCTAAATTGGGAAACGGCAAAAAAAACCCCAGTTTATTATAGATCATGCCTCTTTATTTCAATGAAGTCAGAACACTTGGCCTTGTGCGCTTAATACAAACTATTGACAAGGTGTCTGAGTAAAAGCTCTTAACCCCTGAGCTTGTTGTTGGATGGAGTGAGTACCAGTACTACTCAGAGAAAAGTGCCCATGGTAATGGAGGTTTTCAAGAGCTGCATTTATGTTGCTGGAGGTCAAAAGTCCGATGCCATATTCGTCCTCTGACATTGCAACTTTGTCAGCACTAGGGTGCTTGGAGATAAAATGTGTTATTAGAGACTGTACACAGACACCTCCGTGTAGCTGCATCAGCACAGGCACAGCACGTTAGATTTATCTTTGGGACTAAAAGCCATGAGCACAAATGTTAAGACTCCTAAGGACAATGAGCAGTAGCTGACTGTGAAGAAATTTAAACATTTAAACATAGTGAGTGATCCACAAAGAGAAGAGTAAGGACTATTACTGGAATACCTTCGTCACCACTCATAACTGCTTAGAAGAGCTTTGAACATTTTTATTATGGTTTTTATATGTCCTTAAGTCACAGGGGTTACTGAGGATTCTTTTTAACAATGTCCTGATTACATTCACAAGCTGGACATCTCTAGTACACACAGCGTAATGCAGGGTGAAACCTGCTGCTGTTCTAATGTCTTGGACTTCTGTTGTCTGAAGAGCTGATTCAGGCAGGATGGATGTTGCCAAAGTAATTCTACAGCCCTCATAGCTTGTAATTTTAACTTGTAGGTAAAATTTGTATGGGCAAAAGTATTTCTGCACTGAGTGCTAAAACCACATCCGCATTACGATTGGGTGTGGTCGGGTGTGGTTTCATGTGCTGTTGCTGTGCTGCACAGAAAGAAGCATCTAGATGGCACCAGGAGTTAGTGGTCGGCTCGTATTATATTGTTCATGATAATACAGGTTTAAGTGCTTTGGCGGTAAAATTCATTATCTTCTGATATTAGCGGTATTGTGACATTGACACATTTAGTTGAGTCCGACTGATTTTTGATGCCATTAGAACCAACAGAACAGCCAGGACGACATATCAACTGATATTAGCTTAGTGCAGGTGCATCGCATTCTTGTCCAAGCTTGTTGTTGACATAGTCTTTGGGATCCATATCAAGATTGTATAGAATGTAAAACATTTTTATAGGAGAGAAGAAAGTATTAGTTACTGTCTACTTAATGTCTCTGATTTTTATATTGGTCTAATAAATGGACAAATATCAATGTCAGTATCAGCTGCAAACCTGCAGCCTCAGACAAGCTATAGATATCAATGCTGGTATTTGAGGGTTTAAAAAAAAGTACCTTAAACATATCTTTGTATTTCTGTACTGGTAGTTCTTCTGCATACACTAGACTTTAAAACCACAACCGATCGTCATGAAATTTGTCCCTATCCTAAAATTTGCTGAGGGTCCCTGAATCGCCTAAAATTGGGCCGAATTTGTACAATGTCTGCTTGTGTTAAAGGAGAATGAACTCTGCATCCCCTTACTTTGAATTGGCAAAAAGTCTTAATAGTGGGAAAAAAAAGCTTGCATGACAAGATCAAGTAGTTCATCCAGGTATTGTTCTGGAGATGGAGTAAATTCCTTTTGTACAGGAACAGGACATGTTTTACTTTTGCATTTTCAGGTGTTCAGTGAGGTCTTTTAAACTGGGTTCATAGCCATGAAGTAAAAATGTGTTTTCCTTTGAAGATGTCTCTTTTCTTTGTCTGTTGTCCTGTTAATCGTTCTTAGTGACTGACTGGGGAGATGCATTAGTGGTAGGAGGAATTACAGTTACCCTGCCTAAAGGCAAACAGACTGCCATCACATCGTGTCTACCACAAAGTTAGAGGAAGGAAATGCTTACACACACACACACACACTGTAACGCACACACGAGGTACTCGCTCTGAGAGGTCCTTTTAAGGAAAAGACCCGGCTCATGCCCGAGTGCTGAGTGGAGCAAAAGGCAAGACTTTCAAAACTTCCAAACACAGTCCACTAGATGTTTTCAGAGTTTAACGGAAACTTGATATTCTGTGTTTATAGACACTGCTGCACCACTTGTGTTCCTGTCTACTGTGACAAATAGCCAAGATCTGAATGTGTAGCTGCATTACTAAATTCTAATAACGTTCCTTTGGTATAAATGTACAGCATCACACTATATTAATGAAAGATTCATTTATCCCTTGTGACACTTGGCACTTTAGCTTTTGGTGCATTTACCTCCAACAGTGTGTCACAAAGTTCACATCTCATAAAAACTCTGTCGAGGAGCTGGACCTCTGGTCACATGCATGTTCATCGCTTTTAGATGTGTGCCATTTGAGCCCATCTAAATTGGTACTTCACCTTTTCTATTTTTCTTTCTCTCTGTGTCTCAGTTTATTTTGATCTCCCCTTAGGCTGAGGCCAGGCTGGCAGCAAAGAGGGCAGCGAGGGCAGAGGCCAGAGAGATCCGCATGAAGGAGCTGGAGAGACAACAGAAAGAGGTACGGCAGTCAAAATACACATTAAACCCATGAAACAAGAGACACCGTATGACGGACTCTTAAGGACATCACTGCCCATGGACTGGCCTGGCACATGTTGGTTTGACCATGAGAGAAACGGTTTGAGAAGAGTGTTATCCATGTGACTTCACATCTGGAACAGTTTCAGGTTTTTATTTTGTGCCTAACAATAGGTGCTTTTGTATGTTATGCAGCTTAGTAATGTGTTACCCTAAATAACAGGATGATTTCAGCAGTCTGGACCTAGAACACTTCCTGTGAGCATTGCCTTGCGCTCTTTTACCCTGTGGGTCATAGGTGTAAACAGAGCGCTATAGCCGCAGTATTAAAGGGCACAGAGTTCCTAGCAGTCAAACTGTTGTTTATAGAAAGTGGAAAAATAAGTAAATAAAACACATTACACTATGTACAGATTTACGATCCACAGCCCCACCTCTTGGTTCATCAGCCGTACCAGTTGAATAAGCTGTGGCATCAACATTACAGTCTGACTTGTTTGTACTACAAGTCAGTGGTGTGTTAATTCAGCTTTATTTGTATAGCCCAGTACAGTTACAGGGGTTGATACTGCCTTAATTATAAACTAAGCAAACTGTCTGGGAACTCTCACATTTCTATCACCTCACATCAGCGGTCACATTGACCAATCCTATCTTTGTTCTCCTTTAAAATTTACATTCCTTTGATTTGTTTTACAAGTAAGATTTGGTGCCTCACAGAGCAAACTCTCTTCTCAATGAGGAGTCCTGTGCTTTTCAGCATTCCAGCAGCACTCAGCTATTCAGCAATAAAAACACTGATGGTGAGCCAAACCTCATTCTGCAAATGTACACACAGAGAACTGGATTAATGGTCATAAGATGAGTCTGGTCTCCGTGCTTGCACACGTGTGTGTGGGGGTGACTGTTGTTCAGTGGGTAGAGCAGTCGTCTCCCAACCAGAAGGTTGAAGGTGTGAATCTTGGTGCCTGCAGTCCACATGTCATGGTGTCCTTGGGCAAGACATTGAACCCCCCGTTGCCCCTGATGGTTAGAGCCATCGGTTGAGGTGGCGCTGCAGATGGCTGCCTCAGTTGTGTACTGGAAACAAATTCCTTGTGTGTAACATACTTGGTCAATAATAATCCAATATCAATTTGCTTATACCTAGTACATGTTTGAATGGAGTAGGAAGAAGTCAGACTTATCCAGTCCTACCCCATGACATCATCTTACCATCATTGGTTTGCAAGCAGTATCTCTACACAAATAATTCTCTTCTACACCACACAAGTAATATACTAAAAAATTATAACAGAGTGTTAACATTCATACATAATTACATTCTTAAATAATTATCTTCTACACCACACAGTAATATACTAAAGAATTATTACAAAGTGTTAACATTCATACACCACACCCACAATGTTCCATCTAATTAATCATTGAGTCTGTTCTTGCATATATCTTGATTGACACATACCTTTATATTTATGTTTAAAGGTGATTATCCTTATCCTTATTATCGTACACCCTTTAGCCAAGTTGTAAAGTAGCTTAACAGGTTGCGGTCTTTGGTCCACGCTGCAGTGGAGGCGCGGTTGTTGTTGTTGACATGATTGATCGGTCGCTATGCCTGCCACCTTCTGAAGTTTTGGATATTTTCTCACACGTTGAAGACGGGACATAAAGGTGTAATATTGGCTGTATAGCATCCAATGAGTCCGTGTGGTTGCTTCTGTTGTTTTGAGCTGGAAATTTAGCACCGTGTCCTGCCCTCATCTTGCCTATTTGAATGACAGCAGTCATTCAAAAAAAAAGTCACCTTTCCTGGTACCCTGAGAACAGTAGGACGGCTAGGCGTCGGCTAGCAGGGAGGGGGCTGAGGGCTGCCCTCACTGGGCGCCCAAGAACCCCTCCGATCAAGAAGGGGAGCTTGGTGAGTTGGATAGAGCCACCGCAAACATGTAAGCTGACTGTGATGAAAGGGCTTATGACGGTGCCTGGCTCAGTTGGTAATCGGGTGTCCAGGCATGTAATGACACATGGGTAGTAGCTGAGATGCCTGCATTCAGATATTAATCTGTGCGTTGGCCATGCTTTGTATCACATTATGTTCTGGTACATCCTAAAATCTCACATTATACCGTTGTTGGTAAAAACAACATATTGCTATGAATCCATCTGTGTTGGCTAACAATGCATTTAATGAAAATTATAACAACAACTGTTGAATAGAGTTTGGCAGGCCAAATAAGAGAACCTCAGAATTAGTTTCAGTATGTTGGAGGAAGTTGGTCATTGCTCACTGACATGGTGCATCATGCACAGGATGTGTTTTCCCTCTGGTAATGGTGCTGCAGCTATATTGTATGCAGGAATAATGTGAAAATGGTGCACCTTTGAGTTTTGACATGATAATATTATGTATCAGAGCTTCCTGAAGCTTCTCACCATTTACAATATATTTTATAAAGAAATCTGACCTCTTCAACTCGGGGTCACCACCTTGGAAATGACTTTGACTTCATGAATTCTTTGATTTGCCTGGAGTAAGAGGTCATCAGTATGGGCACATGACCTTTCATCTCAACTGAATCTATAAGTTAAGAGCAGTGGACTTGTGAGGGCAAGAGGTTGTTGATTATCTAGGATTGCTGGTGTTACTGAAGTGATGCAGTGGGCAAAGCAGTCAGCTGCAAATGGGTTTCTGAAAACCAGAATCACAAAGTAGCCAATTTCTATACTGGGCAAGCATACAAGAGAGACAGTGATAGTAAATCTGGAATAAAGTAGTGGAGCAGTGGCATGGAAAGTGCAGCAGCAAAGGTGGTTTTTAGTGTGTGAGGGATTTGGTCAGCAGAGACGAGACGAGCTCAAAGAAGCATCGGGTGCTTTAATTTACTGTAAGTGTGTTTGGCAAATGAAGCTGCAGTCTAAGTAAAAGGAGCGGTAGTTGTTTGTTGGCCTTCTTGACAGACAAACACATTTATGTATTTTAATGGCCTTGTTGGTATAAAGGTGCAGAAATAGTCTTGATGAATTTAAGGGATTTCATTTCATTTCTTGGTGAATGTTACTTACTATGCCAACTACCTACTGTATACTATACCTATTCTAACAAAACAGTGTGGATGAGATTTACCTTTGGGCAGTGTTCCCAGCCAAGCTAACTATTTGCTGTCTGTAGAGTTTTACAGCACAGACATCTCATCCAACAGTCAGCAACAAAGGAAAAGATCTAAAACCATTTCTTTAAGGGTACCTACCTAATTTATTTTAGGCCATTAGAGGCCGTAGTGAGACTCAAAACAGACAAAACCAACACAGCTGAAAGCAGCAGACTGTCATGTAGACCCCACATCCTGTCCCCTTTTCACTTGATTTATCAGACAGTGTGTAAAACCCTAGCTAACACACCTTTAATGAGCATTTGTGGAGGAATTTTTAGATTTCTTGTGTTTTAACAAACGTAAATGTGATCTTGCTGTTCTCCAAACAAGAAACGTGGGCTGGTGATCAACACGAGGAGCAGAAACACTCGTATAGTCTGGTTCTTAAAAGTCCTCTGTACTAGGATCTGCCAGAGGCCGTCATCTCACATCTGTGATCATGAGACTACAGACTTGGTAGCTTTTTGCCAACCTTAAAGAACCATGGGAAAATATGTGGGAACTCAGACTCGTAGGCCTTTAATCTCCAGTGAGCTTGGTTTCATGGGTCACTGCCGTGCACAGGAGGTTACTTCACATTTGTCTTTCTCCCTTTAGCGATAGCTGACTTCATCTGTCTCCATCACATTTGAGGCCGATTTATTTTTTTCTGTTATCATATTTGATCTCTTCCTGTCTTTTCCCCCTCCCCCCCTCATCACCGTGGATGTATAGATCTTCCAGGTGCAGAAGGTAGGCCCCCTCTTCCTCATTTCTACCTCAGACAGTGTTTGATTTCAGCCTGGTTATGTAATTACAATGGGCATGTGATAGAAAACAATGGAAATCTGGTACCTGTGCTATGTTTTCTCACCTTCCTTTCATGTCTCTCCGTAGAAATATTATGGCTTGAGCACCACATTAGATGACAGAGCGGACCGCAAATGGGGAGATATTGAACAATGGATGGTACAGTGTGTGTGTGTGTGTGTGTGCTGTGAAGACAACACTTAGAAACATAGCTTTTGTATACTAAATATTATGCATGTTACTTTGCCTCTGAACACTTCATTTCTATTTGATAGAGGCTTTTACATTTCACCAAGTGCTTCTGAATTCCATTTGATTCCTG
>NW_018127959.1:48117-76331 GCF_001952655.1 Monopterus albus
TTTAACAAATCAAAGCTTGGCCCTTAATGATAATTCACTTATTTAAAGGAGCAGACTACCCGTCTGGCTTTGAATCAGCATGACCATCTGCCCCATTGGTGTGAAACCGCATGGGATTTACTGTGTTGAATTTACTACTTAAGTAGCTTGGTTTGAATTGTCCCGCACATCATTAGAGAGGTTGAGATACAAAGAGAAGACTTGGTGTGTGCGACTTGTAATCTGACTAAACATGTTGTGTTTTTGACTAATTCTCTTGCACTGTAAAAGGAAAGACTTTGCTGCTGTAGCAGGTGAGAACAGTTCATCAGTAATATGAGAACAGTAAGTTTTAAAACTCTTGCCATGTGATTGTAGCTAACAGTTTGTGTCAGTGGTTTGTTGGTTTGATTACCGGTTGAATGTGAGCATGCACGGCTGATTCTGTGAGCCGGTGTCCTCTACATAAAAACAGATTTTAAATGAACCAAAAAGGCAAGTGCTTGTTGATATGGCATTCACCTCACACCTTCATTCATGTGGTGTCCGGTCTTCATACTGGGGATGGACCTTTGGTAGCTTTTGATCAAATCTGTATCCATTTCTGAATCCACTTATCACATATATAGCCTTTCTAAACCCCTGCCCACATTCTTTATTGGTAATTTGTTTGGAGGGGAATGATGACATGTCTTAGTCTCATGCCTGTGCTGACCGGGTGTAGGGCTTTAGCTGTGTATTTAGTCTCTGCTCTCTGACATTCATTAACCCTGTCTGTATTTGTTTTCCCTCTTGCACCCAGGGCGAACAGCATTTGTGCTTCACTCAGGGCCTGTGGTGTAGCTGCAGAAGTAAAAGCAACACAATGGAAATAAAACTGATTTTATCATTCAGCAAATATTGACTCAAATCACTTTTCCTGAAACTGATGTCATTGCTACCGAGCACAGAACCTGACAGGTCGCAAATTACAGTGTTGCGTTTGATTACACCGAGGCAGCGCACTCGTCCTTCTCAAGTTATCAGAAATGCTACACGTTCTTAGAGATGAATACTTACACATGGATGTGTCCTGAATCCCTCCCACAAACACTGGCTCTGGTAGTTGTTTGAATGACTAGGGTAAAGTGAATCCACACTTTTGAAAGAGATCTGTAGTGTTCACTGTGTCAGTGTTGATGCTTTTGGAGCCCGTTCCAAAGACATACGTGTGGTTATTCCTACCTAATGTTGCAGCTTACTTGGCAGCTGTCTGTCTTGGCCAAATCATAACAATATATCCTAATATCACGATCCTAATATGAGATTAAAACATTCTGATTTTAAACTTAAAAGCAGCATTAGCTGGAATGTAAACCTGTAACTTGTTCTTGGACAGGACACCATTGAATCAGAGGGAAGACTGACCTCAGTTTGTTTACTACCTCATGCAACAGTTGTCTTTCTCATCCACCTGTCTCACTGACCTCTCTCTCTCTCTCTCCCTCCCTCTTCACACCTCTCATCTCCTTTCATCTTCACCCCCCATCCAGGAGGACAGTGAGAGATACTCACGTTCTTCACAGATGCGCACGGTGTGTAGCCTCCCTCTGTTTCTGCCTTCCCATGGTCCTTCCTGTATAATCTTGTCTTCCACCACTTGAAACATGTTGATGTACATGAAAATGGCAAGCTAGGAAGAGGACAGGAGGAGTCTGAGAATCCAAGCTTCAGGTTGACAGATTCAGCAGCAGGTTGTCATAACTATACAGTGAGGGTGTATATCATAGAGGCTCCTTTATTCAGAGAAGACTTACGTAAGCAACATTTTTATTTTATTGCATCACATCATTGCAAAGTGCTCTTTCTTTCCTGATGTGTTCTCAGTTCAGTTTGGTCTTGCTCAAACCATTTATTGTGAAACAGCGGTAGGAAGTGTTGAGTTCCACTGACTGAAGTGATTAGAATACAAACAGAGTACCTATTGTAAGAGGGATAATGCTGAAGAAAAGGCAAAAGATCACTGCAAAATGTATTGCCTTCTATATCTTTGTAATACAGGTAAATTGTTTTAATCTGGCCTTTATTTTTAGCTAGTCAGGCTATCGGACTTGTTCTTTGAATCTCAGCTTTTTAAAGATCTTTTGTTCTTAAGTGCATGATGTCAATAAAAACAGAGATCACATATAAGATTCGTAGAACAAACCACTGCTGGTTGAACATCTTTGGATAACTCACTCTTTGGTGTCACTGTTGAACTAAATCATACATTGTCTGGCCTCAAAGCCCTAACCATCCATTTCAATCTGTCGTTCCCTCACACAGTTCTCAGACGACGACGAGCGGATGTCGGTGGGAAGCCGGGGCAGTGTCAGGGTCCGTATCACTCAGACAGCACATGCAATAAAAATCCCTAACCCTTTGTTCCTTTCAGTCAGTATCAGATACCTTATGCTGTTTGATTCACAAAGAATAGACCTTGTGCCCTTGAACCTTTGGTGATGTGGAGGCCGTGCATGTGTCCTTGATAACTTAACAAGGTGCTGTCACTGTGTGTGGCACTCAGTGGTAGCGATGTAGTGCCGGATCTTGATGCAGCCGGGGCTTTTGGCGGATGGGTGAGGCCTGATGTGACTTGGAAGTGTAGATCACGGATTAATTTTTAACTCCTCGACATTGTTGTGCATAGATTTGTTTGTTTGTTTGACTAACAGGGTCTACCTTTATACAGTAATTTGTGAATATAGTGGGTTTCATGCAAGAGTCATTCATTGTTTTTGTTTTATAATTTTATAATAACTTTATAGTTTGAATGTATTACCAGTGAAGTTTTGTTGACTTGAATGACCTGTTATGTACATTAATGTGGACTAATTTAGTGAGTTTCATGTAATTCTGCCCAGAGATGATGCTGGATTATGCAGCTTGTTTACTTTGTGCTATGTAATTGTGGAAAAATCCTTCCTGCTTACGGCGATGGACCTTCTAGATCTTGGCTGAATCAGTTTTTGTTTTGTTATTTGCATGTAAATACACTGACCTTTTAGTATGGTTTTCACCACTGTGAAAAGTCCATTGTGCATGTGTTGCTTTCCCATCAGACATAAGACATGCAGGTTAAGTTCATCGGTGACTCTGCCTGTAGGTGTGAATGTGCGTGTGTGTGGTTGTCGTCTTAGTGTCAGCATTGTAATAGACTGGTGACCTGCTCTAGATGGCGTGTTCTCACACCTCATGGTTCTCCCTGTCTGTCTTCACTCTCAGGGCTCACATAAGAAGTCAAAGAAAAAGAAGAAATATAAAGACAAAGATGTACGTAAAGGCTCAAACTGCACACGTGGCCTTCACAGAAATGGCATCAGCGTTTCTCACTTGTGTTCTTTATTTACAGAGGAATGGCTGTGATGATGATTACAGTGTTATGTCCAGCAGGGTTAGTACTGTAGCTGCTTTGTAATCACTGTACAGACACTTGTATTTGCTCTGTTGTGTTAATTGCATGATAACTGTAGGAGAAGGAAAGTTACACACAAGCTGCATCCCATCACCCATGATTCTCCTTTCTCTCTCATGCTGTCAGTGCTCAAAACTCAGTGATGAAAGCAGAGTGTCTCGCTCCTCCAGGCTAGACCTCACGGTGCGTGTTGGTCCCCTCTGATCATACTACTGAGCAGCTCTGTACTTTTTGTCTGGTGAACTAACAGTAAACTGTGTTCTCTTGACACCATAGTGCAGCATGGAGTTTTGGCTGAAGAGTTTTATTGTTTTGATGCAATCTGCAGTAAGCAGAACCAAAAATGAGATTTTTGTATAACCTACTTGGCGGCTTTGGGTTGTGTGTTTGTGGCCAGGCTCTAACAGGATATCAATGATGCAAGAATGTGTGCAAGAACAAAGCAGAGAGGAAAATGTTCTGTAAATTCTATGGCTTATTGCTGCCTGTGGAAGGCAGCAATAAGCTGTGGACAGAGCCTGCTTGACTTGAAACATGATGAAGAACTGGCAACTTTAAATGATGAAAAATAAATAAATGGCAGTGGCACATAATTTAAACCTGCTTCTCTCATTTAACCAGGTCATTTCTGCCTCCAGCACAAGTGTTGACTAAACCCCTAAGTAACTTATTTTTTAAACCCATCATTTAAATCATTAGCCTCCAGACTAATAGCTACGTATCAGTATAACAGCATGTTGTGTGTTACAAAGTGAAAGTCTGATGTTGGAACCCAGCTTTGTGCTGGCAGAGGGATGTGGTGAACCTAGTTGTTGTGCTGGTTTGATGATGTTGACTGTGCTCCCTGATTCTCAGAGCTCCAGATTGAGTGATGACAGCCGACCTTCTCGTGCGTCCAGATTAGACCTGCAGCCGGTGGGTGGCACTGCACTGCAGACAGTTTGTTTCTCATCCCGTGTCTCATGAACACACTGAGTTGAACTGTAGCCTGTGAACCTTTTTTTATAAACAGGCACGTAATGATTTCTAATCAAGGCACTCTGTGTTTTACTAAACAATGCAGTACATTTATCTGCATGTATTGGTTTCTACAGAGGCTCCTCAGTGATGTGGTTTCTTTGTGCTGAATTCCCCAGAGATGCAGTTTAAATGACTGTGTTTGGAGCTCAAAGTGCGGCCATCTTTTCTGTCTCAGTTTGTACTTTTTGTCAGCATGCTGGCTGCCTTTGTTTTCTGTATTAAAACCAAGCAGCACTCGTGACTTCCACTACCAAATGTGTTTGCACCATTTGATGAAGACATTGCTAAAAGGTGCAAGATACACTTTTGATGAAGAGTTGGATGATTTTTCTGAACTTCCCATCCTTTGTCTTTACTCCCATCTTCCTCCTTATATTTACTAATTACTTTTGCTTCCGCATTCCCTTCTCCTCATTTCAGGCTTCTTATGCTTCCTCGGACTTGTACGGTCTCAACGGCCTGTCCACCACAAGAAACCCAGTTTCAGCTTTCAATGGTTACCAGGTCTGTGTACGGAAAGTTGCACATTAACATGTAAACATTTGACAAACCTTGGCTGCTACTCTGGTTTGGCTTTAACTGTTTACCCTCTTTGAAGGGGACAAAAGAAAACAGAATTTAAAGTACTTAGTTCAATCTATATTTATTTGCCTGTGATCTCTCTCTTGCAAATGCCTTTTTCTTCCCACGTCATCTCTTCTTGCAGTTCTACAGGTCACTCAGTCCGAACCCCCAGCAGCTCTATCATAGGGTTGGTTCAATTCACCTCTAGCTTACTTTTTAACCTCTTACACCTTGTGTTAACCGACACAGTGTGTTTATTCATTCACACCAGTGTTACTGTGAACGCAAAAGATTGAGCTTGTTTGTCTCCAGAGCAAAGAATTTGATCATTAATTTAAGGGCTTCTAGTATAATGCTTCATCAGTTTTAATTTCGCTCATCAAGGACATCAGTCACGGCAAACTGCTTTATATTTGAGGTTTGAATTGAGCCACATTTCAGGCACTGCAGGAAGGCTCAGGTTTTTCATCACAGAGTAGAAATGCATGTAATAATATCTGCCTCAGAGAAATAGTACCTATTCACACTGCTGAAGCGTGAGCATACTGCTTGTACTGTATGTGTGTGACATGTCATGTGTAGAGTTCCTTGTATGAAGACGGTCTCTGCAGTGGATCACGGCGAGTCGCTGGCTCCAGCTCCCATGTAAGGATGAGTTGGTTTGACACCATGAGGGTGACCTGGATGAGTGTGATCTTGCATTGTAAGCTGTTTCTGAATTCAAAATACTAACACTCATTTAACAGAAGAGTGCATATAAATAAGTGTGAACATGAGTGTGCTGTGACATGTTTGGCTGTGTGACTACCATCAGTTTGAGGTGGCTATTGTTTGTCAAGTTAGAAGGGCCTTCCATGAATCTGTAGTGGCTTTAATAAGCGAGTGATTTTCTGCTACTGCATGGGGAAAGTTGTGACTGAATTCTAATTCCAGTTCAAAACAAAATTTGTGTGAGGACTTTGAATGTGGATAGAATCTAGATATGCATTATGCACTAAGCTAACAGTGAATTGGAGTGTAAACTGTGGCATCACTTAACCCACCTAAACGCGTTTTGTTTAAGCATGTGCATGCGTATTTGTGTTGGACTACACACCTACCCAGAAACCTAACGTTGTTTTCTCTCTGCAGCCTTTAGATTACACTAGCTATCGCAGCTCTGGCTCCAGAACCTCCAGCAGGGCCGGTTCAGCCCGCGCCAGCCCGGTGGTGAGCCCTTATTCCCCAGACACTCTGTTACTCAGTCTGGGGTTTAAATGCATCATATGTGTGCACAGAGCAAAATGCTGAGTCTCCATCTTGCTTCGTCAGTTACACTGGACTATAGCATTTTGATTGGTTCGGTGTCAGACATTAGATGCATCCAGTCTCTGATTAGACTCTTCGTTCTGGGTGTTAGTGTTGCCATGGTTTGCCGAATTTGGCACTGTGAAAACATTTTGTTCTGTGTGCACAGTACAAACTGGTATTTCTTGGTGGACCTGTATAGCACATTGGTTGGAGCGTGTTTATAATTAGTTTTGCTAGTATGTCAGGAATTGAAGCTGAATTCAAGTTAGAAAATTCACATTAATGACTGAAATGTAACTGAAAGTTAATGCTTTTCTATATGTAAGAAAAATAATTTGAGGGGAAAAAATGTTTAGTCTTTTGAGCACTAATGATCATTTGTAAATAATTTTCTATCTTAATGTCCTCATACATTTTCCAGTGATCTTGACTGACGGTGTTGAACTGCTCCTTGAGTTGTGGTTTCTTTGTTGTTGTGTTCTGCCCCCTGGTGACTGATGTAGGACAACTGCAGCTCAGTTGCCAGTTATTTAAGAAGTGCAGCTGGTAGCAGTGGCCTCCGCGGGGACCTGGACAGTGTTACTATTCCTGACTTTTCAGATGTGAGTCGTTTTGCACTTGCCAGAGGCCGAGGCTGTGATGTGAGCAGAGTTCCTGTTTCGTTGCTTTTATTTATTGGTTGATAAAATGTTGTTTCCTTTTTTTGCTGCCTGTTATTTCTTCTGTGCATGTCCCTCTACAAGGAGAGCTGATTGTACACTGTGCTTGTGTCAGAGGTTAATTTACACGTTGACTGAGACTGGACCCTACCAGTGTGTCTTGTATCAAGATGGTTGTGTGTGTCGTGGAGAGTCGAAATTGAGGATGGTGTGATGTTTGAAGTGTTTTGTGTTTTGTTTTTTTTACATAATCTGTTGAATGAATTATGAGCCAATGTATTGGGATATTTATTTCCAAGGGAGTTTTGACAACACCTAATTATTTGCATGGTCTTGTGTATTAAAATAAATGTGCCTTTTTCTTAATATATTCATCAGTAGAAAGAAGACTGGAGGACTTAATATTATTTTGTTTGTTCTCTTTCATTAGGCAGTGTCAAGGTAAATCTTCTTATTGCTGTAGAGCCGCCTGTAGTGACGGTTTAGTTTCCTGCCTTCCCTCCTCGGTTCATCCTCTTGGCCCTGTGGCCTCTGCCGTTCTCTGATTGCTCTGACTGTGTTTTCTTTGTCTCTACAGGTGGAGGACAAAGATTATCTTGAGAAGGTGAGGGAGCCGCTTATCCAAATATTTATTTTATTGTCATTCAACATTCACTAAGTGACATCAGTTAATGGAAAATAATAACCGGAGATCCATGTTTGATTTTATTTTGTGCTTTACAATTTGTTTTAAATTTATAGATATAGTTTTTTCTCTTTCTCAGGGATCTCGAGCTGCTTCTACCTCAACAGGAGCAACCCTCACCTCCTTAGGTGGAACATCCTCCCGGAGAGGAAGCGGAGATACAGCTATATCTGTAGACACTGAGAACTCCATACGAGAAATCAAGGTGAAAACAAAAAATAAAACAGTTCTGTGTCAGAGCAGGAACGGTGCTGTATTCACAGCAGATGAAGGGTAGCACAGGGTGATCCCTCACTGATGAGAAAAAATCTGGATTTCACTGTTTTCTGAGATGTTTGCATCAAACTGACAAATGTGGAAAGAAGTACACAGATTTAAAGGATGTTTTCTTCTTTAAAAACTTATGTTCTGTGTTCATGCTGTTTTCCTTCTTTCTGCAAAACATGTGTTACTATGTTCATTGTTCAGTCACCAACCTTGCTGCTTCACCCTTTCTTGTGCTGCCACACTGTGCTTCTCTGCTCACTGCTGCTGCACTCTTCACCAGGAAATTCATGAGCTGAAGGATCAGATTGAAGATGTGGAAGCCAAGTACACACAGAACCTAAAAGAAGTCAAGGTATAAGCCTGAAACCCCCTCAGAGCTCCAACTCCAGATTCTAGCTAACTAACAGGGTGGCTGTGTATTGAGACCACCTCCACTACATGTCAATTTAACCAGCTGATAGTCTGAAAACTCCAAAAACTTTTGAATTGATTCTGGAATAAACTGAATATTTTGCTGCCCTACCTATAAAACATTTGCCTTGTCGAGACCCTGTTCATGCAGCAGGAGCAATACTGGTGCTCCAGACACGACACCAATATTCACACATACTGTGGTCCTTTTTGAGACTGAAATGCCTGTGTAATGCATTCTTTCTCTTTCATTTCTTCCTGTTTTCTAACCTGTGTGTAAAAATACAAATGGCCAGTTTTAACTAGCAAAGCTGCGCCTGCATTTTGCAGCTGCTGTCTTTCTTCATTTTAGTATGTGTGTTAGTCTGTACATCTTTAAAACTTCACTACTATCATTTCAAATTGTGACAGAGAAGCACACAGGTACAACTTCCATGACGAGTATCCATGATTTACTACAAACATGTAGCTTGTCTATACTATATGACAAAGGAAAGGGAGTCTCTGCAGGTTCTTTTCAAGATGTTTTATCTGAGCCAGCACCTGTTATATTCATATTCTCTTTATTTGATAACATTAGGATGCCTTAGCAGAAGCTGAGGAAAAGTACCGTAAAGCCATGGTGTCCAATGCTCAGCTGGATAATGAGAAGAACAACCTGATGTACCAGGTGGACACACTGAAGGACTCGCTTATGGAGCTGGAGGAGCTGCTGTCTGAGTCACGCCGGGAATATGAGGAGAAAGTCAAGGTACAGCAAACAGAGCAGTCATCGTTGAACCTGAGAGTTTGATAGAATTATGCCAGGTGACAACCCCTTTGTTATCTGGGGTCCCACAGGGCTCAATTTTGGGGCCTCTGCTTTTTTCACTGTATTTACTTCCCCTTGGCTCTATTGTTAGGAAACATGGTGTCTCTTTTCATTGTTATGCTGACGACGTCCAGATTTTTATGCCGTTGAGTAAGGATGACACCTATCAATTCAGCCGCTTCTATCGTGTCTTGATGATATTAGGGGCTGGATGTTGTTAAGTCGTTTAAAGTTAAATGATGCCAAAACCGAAGTTGTAGTGTTTGGCCCGAATACGTCTGATGACCTTCTCCCGGTAGGCTTAGGGTTCTTGGGGCAGTATGTGCGAACAGTGATCACTGACTTAGGTGTTAAAATAGACTCCAACTTGACAATGGAAAGTCAGATAAACTCGGTCGTAAAATCTGTTTTTTTTCTATCTCAGGCAGTTAGTGAAAGTAAAGCCCTTTTTGTTGCGGCAGCATTTTTGAGACGGTGATCCATGCGTTTGTTACATCTCGCATGGATTACTGTAATGTATTGTACTCTGGAGTCAGTCAGTTGTACTCTGGAGTCAGTCAATCGTGTCTTGCCCACCTCCAGAGGATTCAGAATGCTGCCGCTTGGTTATTGGTAGGGGGGCATAAGAGGGACCACATAACTCCAGTTCTGGCATCTCTTCACTGGCTTCCTGTGCGTTTTAGGATTTGTTTTAAGATTCTTTTATTTGTTTATAAGTCCTTGAATGGGCTTGCACCTTCTTATCTTACGGAACTTTTACATCCGTATAATCCGTCGCGGTGCCTTAGATCAGCTGATCAGCTTCTTCTGGAGGCACCAAGGGCCAGGCGGAAAACTAGGGGGGATAGAGCTTTCGCTGTGGTGGGTCCAAATTTGTGGATTGCATTGCCTCTTTATATGAGGCAGGCCCCATTTTTAAGTCATATTTGAAGACCTATTTGTATTCATTGGCGTTTGGACAGGACTGAGACTCTTTCAGATTGAGTAATTCCTTGATTGGACCCAAATGTATGTTTTATTGTTTTTATTTTTATGTTATGATTTTAGATTTATATTGTATGTTAAGCACTTTGGTCAGCTATGGCTGTGGTAAAGCACTATATAAATAAAGGTGAGTTGAGGTGTTATTTACCTGACCAAATTGTAGACGGTGACATGATGACGATTTTTTAATTTCTACTGGGAATCTCTGTGCTCTGAACAGGTTGTCTAAAAATGAATTTTACTGTATCCTGGACTTCTCTTGCCAGTTGTGAATTAATGTTTTGCTTTGCACAAAATAAACACGAGGCAGGCAATGGGTCACACTGAACAGAAGCTGCCTTTGTCTAAAGTTCCATTATGATCACATGGTAATGCACTTAGAGAGACTGAAAACATCCCATTTCAGTTGTTCATGTCTTATACAGGTTACTCTTTGACCGTCAGCTTTGAAGCCTCAGATATTACAGCATCAATATTCAGGACACTTTCCTAGTAGAAGACATGAGAATAAGTGATCAGCTGAAGCTGGTCATGGAACTCATACATGTGTGTTATCATGTCGTGCTCACGCCAAACGACAGCTTAGTCAGATTTTAGTTGGCTCAGTTAATACAACCCAGAGTTAAGGCTTTGTTTTGACTCTGCAACTTCACAAATGCAGTTAAACAGCATTATACAGGTGTTTTCTAGGGAAACCTAATATTGTGTATGTATCTGCCAAATGGGGAGTATAATGTACACAGTGCTGAACAGCTGTTGAATCACACAGACATCACCTTCATCAGCAGTAGAAATGGCTTTCCTGTAATAGTTTTGGTTTAGCTGTTGAATTAGCGGCTGTGTCTCTTGTTCCCCGCAGGAATTTGAGCGAGAGAAACACGCCCACAGTGTGCTTCAGTTCCAGTTCAGTGAAGTGAAAGAGACACTAAAACAAAGTGAAGAGCTGCTAAATGTGAGTATTCGTCTTCACTGTGACTGTGGAACAGAACGCAGCCTCTTCTGGGTTAAAAGATATGTACCAAATAAAATCAGCAAACTGCCTTTTACTCATTTAGAAAAGGTGCATGTTGAGGTGCTTTTCAAAGCTTCTTCCTTTCACCCACTGTACTGTATGCAGTATGCTTGCACTGCATTTCTCTGTTTGCTGTATCTCTTCCTCTCAAACATTTTTCCTTTTCTTGCTGTTTAGGAGAACCGTCAGCTACGTATGAAACAAGATGGTTTTGTTAGAGAAGTCTCTGATCTGCAGGAGACACTGGAGTGGAAGGATAAAAAAATTGGGGTAGAGCCTATGAACCCTGGTTTAGCAGTTTCTTTTATTAACTTGATCACAGTAGCATTTACTTTTACTTGCCTGAATTCAGTTCAGCTACTTTGCTTGAAACTGAACGCCTGCTTTTGCTTTCACCTCTTTTACACAAATTTGTTCCTCTTCTGCACTCTCTGCCACTGGGGGCTGTGCTCAGGCCTTAGAGCGACAGAAAGAATACACAGATGCCATCCGAATTGAGCGAGATGAGCTCAGAGAAGAGGTGGTGAAGGTGAAAGACATTCTCAAGGTACTCAGGCAGTGTGGGCCGTGTTAATGTCTCATATTGCTGTCTGAAGTGTGGAAAAAAGTTTTGAATATATTAATAACATGATAATTCTGCCTTGAAAAGAAACTGTGATGGTTCAATGAATTAAAAAAAAAAAGTGATTTTATACATCATCTTTCTTCATCAAAGCCAAACATTCAGAGTTTATATTGGAACCTATTTTCAAGTTGTGATCTCTGACTTTGTTTAGAAACATGGTATAGTGTTGGGACCCGATCTGAACATCAATGGAGACATTGGTGAGGCAGAAGTCGATGGGCCCCCCAGTGGAGACTCTGCCCCCAGCCCGGCTCAAGAGTCACTGACCTCCCCAACTGAAGGGAACAGCATCCTTGGTAAAACACACTGTGGAATCAAATCTTTAGAGCTTGGCTTGGCATAAGACTAACTGAAGATGGTCATTCCAAAGTGTTTGAGTAGTGATAAGACAGAAACTTCAGTCTGTGTTAGTGAGTAGCTTAACAATTAGCATATCAATTTTCAAATAACTAATTTTGGGGTGAACTCTTCAGTTCCTCGATCTGTGCTCCTGGAAGGTTGTTACTTTAACTCATTGCACTGATTTTAAAGGATGGTGGTTGTCTATATTTTCTTGCTATTGAAAGGTCATTTTTGAACCTGGGTGCCTTTAGTAGCTGGTTTTAGATATCACCTCTTAAGCCAACATGAATGAGAAGTCTTAGTGCCCAGAACAATGACTAGAACTAGACGACCTCTGCAGAGAAAGGTTGTCATACACAATAAGTGAAAGATTCAGGACAGTTATAAACTGGACCCTGTAGTAAGATTGTCTTATCAGCTATTTTTCAATTTGTAAAAACGTCCCATGAGAAGACTAAAACAACAATAATGTAACCTACATAAAAGAAGTATGTGTTTAGCCACAGGCTGATCTGTCCGGTTTCTCTGTGGCATAGAGCTGCCTTGTTGTTTAAGAACTATGAAAACAACACAGGGAGCCACACTGTGGCACTGGGTGGCCTGTTGGGTCATTAATAAACACATATGCTGTCTTTTACTTTTGAGTCGGCTCCACAAACACCGTCCTGATGTTGCAAATACTCGCTAGAGCTCTAAATGTGCATCAACCTGCAGCTGAAAATAGACCCCAACAAATGTTTACTCTTGTTTGAGTGATGTTAGCTAAAATGGTATGTACGCAACTTGTTTTTAGGAATTTACTGAGCCTTAAAAAAAGTAGTTGGCCAATCTTTAGTACAAACCAGTGGGCCAATGAAGTTGTAAAGAGAGATTGGACCAATTAATGCATTTTCATGGAAAAACTAGTTGAGGAACAACAAGAAAAATATCGAGAATCACCAGCCTTGTCCTGAAATTAACATCTTGCTTCCCTCTAGAAACTAACATTCCACTGATAGACTTGTCTTCATTACTTATGTTTGTGCTTTGTTTCTCTTGCACCTTTTCTAATCATTTTGTTCTGAATCCAACTAACTTTTGGTGTGTGAGTGCTCACAGGTGTCTAGTGGCATACTGACAGGGTTGGATGGTATTAATCAGCTTTATTTTTTAAAGAAACAAGTCAGTGATGTGTAGAGAAGATTTGTTTGGATTGTTGTATATATATACTGGTGTCTATATCCTTGTGTTGCTGGTGTCAGTCTTTTTTTTTTTCCTTGTCTTGATGTGCTGGGGATGAAGGATTTCTTTTCGGTGTTTCTCCTGAATTTCTTCTTCTTCTTCTTCTTGTCCGTCATGTGCTTCTCTTGATCATCTTGGCTCTGCGCTTCCCTTTCTGGCCACTGAATCAATGAGGCGTTCTGCCTTACCTCGACTTCTGCTGATGCACTTCCTGATAAAGATTATGCTTTAAAAAAAACATGTCTTACATTTTTGGTCTTTTATCACCGTATCCTCTCCATGATCTCTCAGGCAGCACAGAGAAGAATCAGTTGAGAAGTAGCAGAGAGGAAGACATGGACCCAGGGCAGCATGAAGAAATGCTGAATGAGGAAACTAGTGAGAATCACTTGAGCTCTGATGTGCTCTGTAATGCTGGTGATGTGAACACACTGGAAACACCTAGCAAAGAACAACCTACAGAAGAACAACAGACATGCTTATCCACAGAGGAAGATGGTGTTGGTGAAAATGGGCTCAACAAGGACTTAAATGTTTCTATTAATGACCATTCAGTCACAGAATCTAAAGATGTAATCATTTGTAGCCCAGAGGAAAGTGCTCTAGAAACAGAAACACATGGTGGGGGAGATTCAGGAGAGACAAGTAACCCAGATTTAGGGGAGACAGAAACCAAAAGCAGCAGTGTTGATATTGTAGAGTCATGTAACAAGGTTTTTGAAGAGCAAGAAAACAAAGAGGAAGACACTGAGGAAAGTAAACTGAGGAATACAGAATCATGTCATCAGCAAAAAGTCATAGAAGATGTTAGGAAAGAAAATTTACCTGATGGGTCCATTTCAGCTGTATCAAACACTGAACCTCAACAAGAGCCTGAGAATGCTGAAGAGGCAGAGAACGATGAGACAGAGGAATTATCCAGTAAAACTCAGCCTCAGGGTGCTCCTACTTCAGGCAAAAAGAAGAAAAAGAAGAAGAGAAGCAAAAAGAAAGGAGGGACTCATGAGGATAAGAACCAACAAAAACATGGAACAGAGAAAGAAAGCAAAACAGAAGAAGGCATACAGTCAGCTAAAAGAGGTAATGGGTCAGCAACAGAACCCAAAACTGATGGTTCTGTCAGTGAAACCTTCAAGGAATCAAAGATGGATCAAATTAGCAATGAGCAGGGGGTGAAGGGAACTGAGAAAATAGATGCAGTAGAAGCAGTGGAGCCCACTGAAACTTTTCTACACAAAGAAGTAAGAATGGATCATGTTACAAATGAGCGGGACAAGGAACAAAGTTTAGAAGCTGAGAAACAGACACCCACTGAGACCCTTTGTCACATTGAATCTAGAGATGAACCCACCAAGGATAGACAGGGCAAAGAAGAAACTTTGGAAAGCGAGAAAGTAGAAGAAATGGAATCTGTGACAAGTCCTTGCGAGGCCAGTGTCAGTATGCCTGATCTTACTGACACCTCCAACAGTACTGAGAGCACTGGCTTTGACAAATTACACAACTCTAAAAGTGGGGACATCTCCGCTAATAGTGAAGACATCCATAGTGAGTCACAAATAGTTTATCACAGAGAAGATGAAGTTGGGTCTGATGATGAGTTGAAACCTGAATTCACATCTAACCCAGAGAGCAGCCTTGAAACAAATGGTAAAGAAGACATTGAAGCTGAATCACATCTTCCAAGCAACTGTGATGTTGCTGCTGATGAATCCGAGTCCACAAACCGTTCTGAGAGGAAGGATGACATATCAGTCTTGCCGCCATTTACTTATGATTTCAGTCTTGATCTCAAAAGCTCGTCTGTCTCAGAGCCACCATCAGAGCCATATGTACCCAGGAAATCACTTGGCAACGACATCCTCATCAAAGTTTCTGATGTAAGATCTGAGGAGGAGGCTGCTGGAGATGATGAGGAGCCAAGAACTGTGACTGAGCAACTTTGCTTTTCTCCCAGTGTCACCTCCCCAAGTCATGATGATTATTCAGAGCTAAAACAAGACAGCTCCTCCTTTTCTGTTCTTACTGGAAACTTAAGGGAATCTGAAGATTTTGTCAAGACAGATGGCTCCTCATACGATGAACAACGTGACAGTCTGTGTCCTTTGGAGACTGTAGCTCAAGCTGAACAACTGGAGGATATGGCAATCCAGACATTAGTGTGTGTGGATTTTAATGATGACTCAAACATGAAAGTGTCTTGGCAAATAGAAGCGATCAAAACCACTGACATGTTAAACATGCCAGACTCTCCAAAAGAAGCTGTTGAGATTGGTTCTTCGGTCAAGTGGGAATCAGCTGTTGCAAAAGATCCAGAACATAAAACCAGTCCAGATGATAAGGAAAGTGAGACATCTCTCTGTCCTTTGGCTGAGCAACTGCAGGAATCCAGCAAAGACGAGTCTGAGGATAATGCTGTATCTCAACCCAACCAACGCAACAGCGATGAAGAGGATGGTGACGATGAGGAAGGGCAGTCTTTTGATTTTGATGACATGGATATGGAAGCAGCTATAGCAACAAGTCTCCCAAAAAATCCAGATCAGGAAATTGTGGAGGAAGGAGCTGAAGTCATATCAGACCAAAGTACTGAGACAAATAAAAATATGCAAGACAGGCCGGTTGAAAGCAGTGACGAGAAGCGTACGGTTGGTGAGGATAACCAGGAAGCTACACCGCATAAAGAATCGGATAATACTCCTCAAGGCAACAACAACTCTTCTCATGAGGAAGCCATGTCTGCACAGGAGGAGGATGTGGAAAATGTGTGTGAAGAGCAGGTAAACACACCGAAAGAAGAAATGTGTATAGCAGATGAGGCAAGGGACGTTACAGAGGAAGGAAAGGTTTTGATTGCTGGAGAGTTAGGTGATGTTGCAGAGGACATTAACCAGGCAACATCTGAACCAGTAGAGGAAGAATTGGATGCAATTAAGCATGAGGTGCAGGGTGAAGCCTTGGTTTTACCAAAGAGTGCAGACCAAGTGGGCAGCAGCACAGAGCCACCACAGTCAGGGAAGGATGTGAAGAAGAATGGTAAGAAAGGCAAAGGCAAAGAGGACTGTAAGATGTCATAGTTCACCAGCAGTACAGCAGATCATATAATGCACAGTATAAAGATTTATTTGATCTTCCTTTCGCTAGTTTTTGCTTGGCTCTTTACAAAGCGGTAATGGATGTGCAGAACCTCACAGTTCTGTGACATGAACATTAGTGTAAGTGTATATATATATATTTTAAATCTGTATTACTAGTCCAAGGTCAAAACATCAGTTTTCATTGAGACAGTATGTGCAAAAAAAAAATTGGTTTGTGGCGATCTGAGAATGTAAACTCGCTAACTGCAGGCTTTACTATCGACAGTACAATACCTGAGACATCAGGTGACAGATTTTTAGTTATTGATGCACAGTTGTCATGCTGCTTATGTTTCCTGGATAGTATTTCTCTGCAGCATTATCACATCTGTTATGCAATATGCATTTCCAGGAACGTGTTCATGTATTCATGTTATAGGTGTACAATAAAAACACAAATGTTAATTGGTAATTTTTTTATTGGGTCTATTGTGAAGTAGCTTTTACAGTACATGTTAAGATAGTTCTGCTATACCTGTGGTTGTGAAAGTTAAAACATGCTCAAACCGTTTTGTTCACAGGAATGAATGTCTCTTGTTTGACTTAAACATTGTCATTACCATCCACAAGGACTCTGATATCTAAAGCACAAAAAATAAATGTATGTTTGCATTTTGTTGCACTTACTGGAAAAGATGAATGTGGTGCCTCCCTTGTTAAATGCCAATAAACACCCTCCTGTTGCCAGTTCCAAATGTTTGATTTAAATGCATTTCTGTTATGAAATTCCATGGGGACATGATAAATGCAATCTGTCAGCTCTTGGCAGGAAATGTTAGAACCATGTTTTTCATTCAGCACATTCACTTTGAGATGCCCAAATCAGCACATTGTGTGAGCGTCATCCTAGAAGCTGTGCTCTCTTGCATTGATCCTCCTCGTTGCAGTTTGTGCATGTTAGCATCCCCCCTCACACCTCCACACCATCACTTACCCATGGATGCCCATTCTGTTGCATGCAACGGCCTCCCACCCTGACCCAGCCCCCCGCCCCTCCCACCATCTCCTTGGCTCCTCCCATCCCTGGTATGTTAACTTAGTTTTTCTTTTTACAGCTGCTGTTGTACTATGGCATTGTGATGCATGACACTTCATAGTGAATTCTTTATGCGACAAAGATGTGAATTGAGCTTTTCTGAGACATGAACTGTCTTCTCAATCACATTTTATCTTTTAGAGATTCGCCTGAGGAAACTTGTGGATGAGCGTGAAAAAATGATAGAGCAGGTGAGTCAATGTGGCAAGTTTTAGTTTACTGCTGCTTTAACAGTAGTCCCCAAGTAAAAATTGAAATATCAGAAGCAAAGTTGTGAGCCAAAAGGGAGCTTACTGGCTGACATGACATGTTCTTTTGTAACCATGGATGTAAGCATTAATTTATTTTGAGTCATTCCTAAATAGAAAACATCACTGTTGTAAATACCCAACACCAAATGTGTATTCATCCGCAGCTGAAAATACTCCCCAGCAAATGTACTTTGGTCCTGTTTGTGTATGTCTGATTAAAAACCACAATGCCCAGCTGCTTTATGTATTTACTCCTTTCTTGAAACTACATATTTGTGATCTGTTTTTAAAGCTGCTCAGATAAATCCTGCTGGCCACTACCTGTTCAACAGCAGGTGAAGTTAACAGCCAGCAACTGAAAGATCTTTTTCTCAGGAGCTGGTTGAAACCATAACGGAGCCAGAAGAAGAGTGAATATTTGATGTCAAGGCACTAAAGCAGAAATCCAAATGAATGCTAGTTTTGTTGCGCGTCTGCTGCAGGTGTAAATAAGCAATTGTTTGCCAACTTGCTAGCAATGTAATATGCAATTATTGAGAGATAGGATTATTTAAAAGATTTCTGGTGTCACCTATTTATGACGAATAAAATGAGGGGGCCAGCATCATGTGTGTGTTATCAGTGAGCTGATTTTACAACTCCATTAACAGATAAAGAAACTAAAGGACCAACTGGAGCAAAAGACACAGAGTGGCACGCAGAGCGCTTCAAGTCCAGACAGTGAAATAGTTGAAAACGGCAATGATCCCAACATAATGGAGCTACAGAGTAAGTGTACACACAGCATGCTCATCAACAGATTGGTTGCATTGCTCTACTTGAGCATGCCCTCTAGCTCAACAATGCTTTTACTTGAGCATGCCCTCTAGCTCAACAATGGTTGCTTTTGCTCTTGTCAGGAGATTCCAACAGGCAAATAAGTGACTTGAAGTTTAAACTGGTGAAGGCAGAACAAGACGCCACTGCTTTAGAACAAAACGTAAGCCACAGAATCATGAATTCATAGGGTTGCTTGAAAACTTAATATTCTCAATCAAGAAGTCTATTGTTTGGTCTTCAGGTGACCAGACTGGAGGGTCAGGTGACACGCTACAAGTCTGCAGCAGAGAATGCAGAGAAAGTGGAGGATGAGCTAAAAGCAGAGAAAAGGAAACTACAGCGAGAGGTAGGATGTGTTTTCTCACAATGCCTGATTAGGAGCTAGCCTGTTTCACAAGTTAATTTTAATTAGAAATCGTTTCTCTGTATCGATTTCACCCAACAGTTGCGGTCAGCTCTGGACAAGGTCGATGAACTTGAGTCAAACAACAGCCACCTATCAAAAAGACTGGAGAAGATGAAGTCATGTCGTGGCATGGCACAAACACCATAGCAGCGCCCCACCCTTGCACATCAGCTCCATCTTGTCTATGTCCAAAACCAACTGATCCCATGGAAATGGCACCATGCATTCTGGGTTTCTCTTTCATCTGCCTGATAGCAACAATTAGAAAAAGAATAAAATCTGTTTTCTGTCTAAAGATCTATGCTTTATGCACATACCCACAAAGTACATGAAGTGGGGGAGCGGATGTGTGTGTGCGCTTCATGACTGCTGAACTTGTGCACTACTCTGCTTTGGGGGGATTGCGCCACATAGAGGGCCCTGAGACTTGAACATCACCACCTCAGATGGATTCACCAGTCACTTGCTTTGCTCACGTGGATCACAGAGAAATTCAAGAATAGACAGGTGACAGTGCAGTGAACAGTACCGATGTTCATGGCCCAAGACTGTTAAACCTTTAGTGGATGCCAGTGCTTTGTGTGTGTGTTGTGAATGAAAAGTGTATTTTCCTTGTATGACCTTTGCATCCAAAGCCAAACTATTGTTAACAATGTAAATGTTTGGGGGTCAGTCCACATATTGTGTTAAAACTGAGCAGGGGAAAAGGGCTTGCTCCACTTTTACAGGCCCACAGTCAACTGTAGTTCCGTTATGTAGCAAGCAGTTGTACAGGTTATTGAATGTTGAACAGTTTCACCTACAGAGAGTAACCACCCTTCTATCAGATACTAATATCTCCAGGCTTCTTTCTGCTCCATATGGTCAGTCACTGGTTGGCTCTTGTGCACACACTTAAATGCTGAGATTTACACATGAAACGTGACAACGGGGACTCAAAGATGTTAGGAGACACTGAACACTGGGGAGATGTTGCTTCACCGTTTACAAAGCTTTAACAAGGAAACAAAGATCTGTAATCTTTGTGCAATAAAATTTCAAATCATGTGGCATCTGTGCGTGTGCATTATAGTCATGGACACAAGTCGTTTCCCCGTATACCATGTGAAGGTTTTCAGCTCAGCGTCTTTTATTAGGGCCATAGTGGCTACGTTGGGCTACATGTGATAGTTAATTCTTGTCCTTTGGAAAAGCAGTTTGGAAAGCTCTGGAACAAGACCTCGACTTGAAGTTGTCAGCGTCTTTAGTTGATAGAATCAGAATCAGAATCAGCTTTATTGGCCAGGTGTGTCGGACGCACGAGGAATTTGACTCTGGTACATCGGCTCTCAATGTGTATGTGCGTATCCCCATGCAAGGGGCAAGTAAACAGTAAACCAGCATAAGGCTGTGTAATATAACAAGATAAGCAGTATTAACAGCAACAACCAGTGCAAACAATGCAAAATAAGTATAAACAGGCAGTAAACAATGCAGACAGAAGAATGCTCATTGTGGCATCAAATTCAAATCAAATTTTATTTGTATAGCACCAAATCACAGCAAAAGTCATCTCAGGACACTTTACAAAGTAAGGTCTAGACCTTACTGTTATCAATATTATTACAGATGGAAAACCCAACAAATGGGATAACTAGGAATAAAACAGTGTACTTAAAAAATAGAGACCTGTATGGATCTGTGTAATCTGTACAATGTACATTTACAGGTATTGCACTGAGGGTTATTGTCTAATCATACTGTCGTGGGTCAAGTGTTCATCAGAGCGACAGCCTGGTGGAAGAAACTGTCCCTGTGCCTGGTTGTCTTGGTGCACAGTGACCTGTAACGCTGTCCAGAGGGGAGGAGTTCAAACAGAAGTTCAATATTTTGTCAGCTTCTCATAATGTAAAAAGATCGTTTTAATGAGCCTTTCCACATTTAAAGGCGGTATATTTTCTCATTTCTTGATTCCATATTATTCAGTTTTCAGAATAAATGTGTGATAAGACCACTTTATTTGCTGTAGTTTGCAAACAAATGATTTCTAGCAAGAAAGCTTTCTTTGTAAAAATAAAATAACTTGGCTTCTAATAAAAGTTGTAGTAACATGAAAAACGGCCTGTCAGCATATGGATAAAACAAATCCACATTATAATGTGAGAGAATATTTGTTATGTGACAGTAATACACTAAATCATAAAGCCAAGGTAGACTTCACTGCAGCCATCCTTTCAAAGTGGTGTTTACAAAATACAGTATTTACACTTAATGAATAAAAAGGGGTTTCAGGAAATAATGATTGTGTTCTCAAAACAAGAATGTATTGTTTAGAATAAGGTAAAGGTCAACTGTAAAGTGACTTGTATCTGGATTATCCACAAGGCCCTGTACAAGGATAGAAGTATTAGCAATTATTATGGTTGATAGTACCACTGGGTAAATCTCAGTTCTCTTAACTGCATCCACATTTCCTTCACCTGCATCTTCTTGTCTCTTAGTCCGACCCAGGTAGGATGCCAGGAAAAGGTAAAGGAAGACCTGGTGAAACAACCTCATTTGTAGAGCGTACCAGAGAGGCCTGCTGTTCTGTCAGTGCATCACTGTGTGTATTCTCAAAATTTAGAAACTACAGATGAAAGAATGACATCTTCAAGACTAATATTTAAAGTTAAGTACAGAAATAACTCTTCAATATCAATATGAGTCCCGTGACCCCGTTTGGGACTAAGTGGTATAGAAAATGGATGGATGGATATCAACATGAGTTTGAATGATTTGCTAATGCATAGAAAATGCTTTGGTGTTGCTTTAATTTAATTTTTGTGTAATATATTAGCCACAATAATACAGACATGTTTAAAACAATGCTTTAAACGTCCCTGTGGATTTCTCAGGAGAGAACTGTGCTGTCCAGTTTCTTCAACATTAAGATTAATCAAAAAGTCAGACTACCAGTGCAAAACAAACACCGCATATTGGTTACTCCACAGAGTCATCCAGGTTTGGTGAACTGACTGCTGGGTAATGTACTGTTGTATCCTGTGTTTTTGTGCCCAGCAGACAGTCACAGTACGTTCGCTTTTGGATGCGCTGGATCATACGGCGACCGTAGAAGTCCCGATAGTCTGCTGGAAGTTCCTCCAGAATGTGGAGCGCCCTCTCTAGGGCCTGAAGGGCTCGAGTTGCAGCGACTGGGTCTTTATTACCATATGGGTCCTTTTTGTCATAGCTGTCAGGAGGTAGATGACGCCAGAACACATTAACACCCACACCAAACCGCAGGGCAAGGGTGTTATGGAACCACAAGGCTGAGGAAATAGAGGCACACTAGATTATAGTCTTTCTTATCTGACAGCTTTACTGAAATACTGAATTTGTTTGTGTGTTTCACAAAAAGAAACGGTTCATGTGGACAGCTCTCCTTACCAGGGATGAAAAGTAGATCTCCTGGCTCGAGCACACACTCGTATCTCTTTGCTCTCACAAACTTAGGAAACTGTTTCAGATCTGGGGCATCAATGTCCAGAACCTCTGACTTATCACCTGATGTGTTACCATCAAATTAAAAGAGGTGTTGTAACATTATAACATAATATTGAAAAACACAAAAAACATATATGTATTCAGTGAAATGGCATCCTTATCAGAGCTTAACATGAAAATGGGCCAGACTGGACTGGACACAGGCATCTTTCCATAGCTACGTGCCTGACAGGTAGAGGTGGAGTGCATCCTGGGGACTGTAGAGGACTACTCTCTTCATCCCTGTCACCTGAGCCAGCAGGTTATCCATCACCTGAAGGAAATATAACCCCCATAGGCCAGAGGAGGGAGAGCATATTGAGGAGGGTATATTGAAAACTTTGAAAATGTACTTTGATGAGAGAAAAAACTTACACTGTACTGCTTTGGATGGGCTCTGGTGCCAGGTAATGTACAGAGACAACTTGTTAATATCAACCTCAATGTTCTAGAAGGGTGAAAATTCACCACTCCACTGCAGAAGCTCTATACAACTGACATGATGCTATGCTTGTTCAGTTATTTTAACTTCAGAGGGGGACTGAACATGAACTTATATGTTTACAGTCATTTCTCCAACCTCTGTTGGATATTTAATAGCACTGTAAACTGTCACAGTTCCTAACCAGCTTTAATAAAACATTCTCACACTCACATCGTAGTGTGTCCACAACTGCAGACCACAGGAGCTGATGCGGAGGACGCTGGAGAAACACTGCTCTTGTTCAAAGAACGGTGGGATATTAAAATCCTCTGCCAAGTCTGGGAACTGTTTGCTCAGATCAGCAGGTTCCTGTGAAAGAGGACACACCTTTTCATGCACATAGAATGATCGGTCCAGAGTCTGTTGAGTCAGACTGGAGCCATTTTTCCAGTTTAAATATATAAATGTACTGAAGACTGCGTTTTAATTGCAGCAGGGTCTGAAAGGACTTAGTCATCCAATCATCCAAATACCTTGCGGACATCCTCTCCCAGTGATCTGAGATAATAGCTCTCATCCTAAAATCAAACCAAGGGGTGTATCATTAAATGAATACAACATATTGTATAAATGTTAAAGCATATCCTTATTTTATTTTACATACCTCACTCAGGAAGAAGTTGGAGTGCCTTTTCTCCGATGCCCTTTTCACAAATTCTCTGAATGGCAGAGTCCTGTGAAAATGAGGAGTAGCTTAGAAATCTGCATGAAAAAGAGCAGTGATTTGTTTGGTTGTGTGTGTAAGAGCGAAAGAGAGAGCTCACTTGTACACAAAGTTTTTGTGAAGGAAATCCATCTGTGGCACTGTAGAAACATGAATCTTCACTTCCTTGTCTCCTCCTTTCTCTCCGAGATATCCAACCGTCCACTTCTCCAGGCATGGCCCGAGACACACACCTCTCAGCACGGTTGGTCTGCGCTGGAAAATGACACTCATCAGCTGTAGACCCAGGCAGCGGCCAAGAGAGTCACTCCAAAGTAGACTACATCATTTCAGGGACAGATTATAGTACGCAAGGCAAGGCCCTAACGTGCTGGATGTCATGCAACATTGAGAATGCCAGCTGTTTAAGAAAAGTTAAAGCAGTATTATGTGTTGCTGAATATACTTTATACAATATACGAAGAACAACACTAGTCACTGCGGGTATTAGCCTATGTCTCTATTACCTTAGGGTAGATCTCTCGGAGAAACACCTCCCTGTTTACTTCTGTAAATATCGGCACAGATATCTTTTCCTGGAGCTCCATTTAACATCATTTGTTTCAGAAATCCTTCCACTAGTAAGACTAAACAGCTCCCGGACTTCAACTGGTGTTACATTGTCAGTGTTCCTCTTACACAACAACAACAACAGCATAAAAATAACAAGTGGAAGTTACGTGCTAAAAACAATATAGTAAATTAATTAAAACATTATGTGCTAGTTTGATGGACATTAAAATAGCGCCTTCACTTTGTTATTTTGTTGCACATCTATCTGTATTATCATAGCATGCTATTTGTTCCTCTCCGGAAGATAAAAGTAGAAGGACACAAAGGCCTCCGATGGGGATGGGGGTTGAAAGATAAAAAGATGGCGCTGCCCATGTTAAGAGGTTGTTACAGATTTCCATTAACATTTAGCTTTACTCGCCTGTTTTTAAATGAAAGTATCCCCCTGAACCGGTTCGGTAAAACACGATTAACGCCTCCATCAGCTGTCGTTACGGAAGCAGCAGTCCGCCCGTACAGCTCCGACCAGGGAGGGCAAAAACAGAGCCAGAAGCTTATGGTAGTCGGTATCCCGAACCCTTTCATCTGGTTCCGCACGCAGATTTACTACTTTCTGATCAGAGCGTACTTCGATAAAGAGTTCAACATCGAAGAGTTCACAGAAGGAGCGAAGCAGGTCTGGAAAACCCGAAAACAGATGAAGAATGCGCTGCTAGTTAGTAGTTAATCCATTAGTAGTTAGCTCCAGCTTCTCTGGCAGCTAACTACTAATGGATTTGGCCTTGTTAGTGTGTCATTTCCACGTTACACCTTGTTCATTTGATGTTTTGTTCACTCTCGCAGGCCTTCTCCCACGTTTCCAGACTCCTGTCACGGTGTCAGTTTGAAGCCTTAGAGGGGCTTGTGGCTAAAGACGTGAGTATGGGACCGAGCTAGTCCAAACCTTTACTGCCAATCTTGTATCTACACATTCATGGATGCCTCCGTCTCTCCTATGCCAAAGATATGGCAGTTTTATACTTTTAAACCCACAAAGTGTGAAAAAGTGAAGGGGTCTGGGTCCATGCAGAGCCTGAACACACACCCCAGGACACATCAGATATTTACAGTACGCAGGTCAAAATGTAAAGGGATGATCATAGTATTTGAGGCAGGACTTAAATGTTTAAATCGTGGGTAGAAATCTTAATCTTAATTACGTAGTTTATCTGTAGAACAGCCAACAACTTCCTCAGGGTGTGTCTAACTTACAAAAGTGGTTAAATAAAAACTATAAAGAAACACACAACCTGTAAGGTATGACCATGTGTAAGAGCTGCTTGGATACAGAGTCACAAGTCAGACAGATTCAGAGTTAACAGCCTGCTTGGATACAGAGTCACAAGTCAGATTCAGAGTTAACAGTGGAGGTGACACAAATGTGGAAGGTTTTCCTCAAGAATTGTACATAGAAACAGGTTTTTAAAAAACTGTTCTATTTTGTCCTACAGGCCTGTTTGTGGGACAAGCCGATGACTGAACACATAAACTGAGTTAACAGAGATTAACTTAATTTTGCAGTATTTTGGCATCTGACTGTAGAAGTGTAATGTCTCTGTACTCAAGTTCAGCTTGTCTTATTTTCATATCCTTACAGTTGATTGGAAAACTTGAGGAGAAGTGCAACCTGCTGCCACTGAACTACAAGGAAGCCCTGTCTGCAGATCCTGATGAGATCATGTACACAACACCTGGAGATGTGGGAATTTATTATGATGATAATGGTCAGCATGAAATGTATTATTGTGTTAGCACAATATCAGGTAGACATGATTTTCTTTTAGTGTCATTGTTGCAGCATTAGTCAGTGTACATACTGTTTCTCCAGGGAGAAGGTTTGTCAGTATTCTGATGCGTTTCTGGTATCTGACAAGCGCACACCTTCCTGACAACACCATAGAAGGAACTCGCACATTCCATTTGGCCATTGGTGGAGAGGGAGAAGCAGAAACAAAGAAACTGCTAAGTGCAAACTATGAGTGAGTATATCTGTCTTGTGCAGATTAAATACAGAGAAATCTTTGTATGACTGACGATATTCTCTTCAAATCTGTCTTGTTGGCTTGTTTTTCTGACAGATTCCAAAGGGAGTTTACTAAAGGGGTGCCCCCAGACTGGACCATAACAAGGATAGAGCACTCCAAGCTTTTGGATTGAGGTGCCTCTCTTTAGTATTTGGTTACATTAAACTGAAGCTAAAAAATGCTCAAGATTGGAAGGGAAAACGACACGCAGCCCTCAACCGGGCGATCAGAGGAATTCAATAACACAAACCAGAAGTTCCCACAGAGGCTGCCCACAACTGTCTGCAGCATGTCACTGTTTCCGACTGTGTTTTTACTATCTCTAACATTCAAGAAACCAACGATTACAACCTGACTACTTTTGTCAGGAATCCAGCTAGAGAAATCAAATATTATTTTCAGATACATCATACCCTTATTTTAACAGCTGTATAATGACAGATGGGTGGGTTTACTGCAAAGGACTTAATAGTGAGATCAGATGATTTCAAAAGGCTTTTTATGATGGTCCTGATGTAATAAATACATCCAGTTTGATACTCCAAACAAACACCGGGGTGACTTTGTCCTGACACTATCTATCCCCAGTCCGATGAAGAGATTGAAACACAGACATGTAATTTATCAGCCTTGCTGCACACACTTTCATATATAAATGAAAAACAGGCAAAGAGTTGTTTTGACATAAAGGGAATGGAAACTCTTCCTGAAAGAGAACATGTTTTGTGTGGAACGTGTTATTGGAAACTTACAACTTCATTGCCTTTATTTTTGAAAAAACTTCCTGTGTTTCCAAGGGGAGAAGTCTTCTTCCTCTATGAATGACTGTGTGGTATAAAGGTAATATGACTCAGTGTGCCAGGTTTTGTCTGCACACAGTATTTGACCTTTTGCAGTCACATCTCTTGGCCCCTCTCCATCACTCTGAGAGAGTAATATACTGTATGTACTTAGTGGACATGTGTTTGTAGTTTTTAAGGCAGCTTCATGCAGCTGCAGCAGACCTTAGTTTAATTAAAGACTGAAGAAGTATGTGCTATACATTTTCAGTAATATTTTGTACACATTTATTGTTTATATATGTACACAGTAGCAATAGAAAGTATGTGAACCTTTTGGAATTACCTGGTTTTCTGCTTTAATTGCTCATAAAATGTGATCTGATTTTCATCCAAATCATAGGTATAGACAAGCTCTGCAGCCAAGCAGCTCCAAATCTTCATATCATCCTTCAGCTGACTCTGATTCTCAATGAGCATTCTGCATTGTGCCTTTGGGGTCATCTTTGATGTGCTCCCACTTTCAAGGAGAGTAGCCACTGAGCTAATCATCTCCATTTATACACAGTTTGTCTAACTGTGGGCTGATGAGTAGCTAAACAATTTGAGATCATTTTGTAACCCTTTCTGGCGTTATGCAAATTAGCAAGTCTTCTGCCAGCACAGCATTGGTCTGAGGTGTGATTCACATCAGTAGAGGCTTCAGGTGAATAGCAAACTCAAACTGTGTGTTTGTTAAAGCTCTAAGCCACACTTCCAATCTAGTTTCATTGATTGGACTCATCTTTGCTATTTCCTGACTCCAGTTAACTTTTGCTAGCATTTCATTAGCATAAGGGTACACATACTTCTTTCTACCTACAGTGTGAAAGTTTGAATAATTTATACAATATGGGCATGAACAATGTATTGATTTATATTAAATAGATTGTTTTTCCATAATTCCATTTTAGATGACTTATCTACAGTAATATTTAATTATATCAATTATATAATTCAAAAAGGAACGTACTAAAAACATAGAAACCATATGAAAACCAAATCAAACTTTGCTAAATCTACTAAACTTAGCAGCGCGTATGACTTCCTGATCTATTACGTGTCTGTCGATATTTGCGCTTCCATTGGCCCATTATCTCAATTTTCTCTTCTTATTGGCCGAGATGCCTGCCAATCACTGGTGTTTTGTGGTATGTAGTTCCTGCTGCGAGGTTTC
>NW_018127959.1:76354-77806 GCF_001952655.1 Monopterus albus
AGGTTGTACTGGTGTTTTCCCTGTGAGGGAGCTCACAGAATGAAAATGGAAGCGTGGGGGCTACACACCTGTAATATCTAAAAGCAGGATTAAACCATGAAAGTCGTTACCGTGGTGTTTTACGGTTTCGCTCTGGGGCTTCTGGCGGTAGCCTTGCAGGAGTTGTTGAATGGCTTCGAAGAAAACAGATGCAGTATGACCTATATGTTTGAATACCCAGAGTACCGGGTGAGTAGACGGGCTAATTATTGGACTTGACACAAAATGACATCAGTATGAGACTGCGCCTTTTTCTCGCAAAAGCAAACACATTTTAATTCCAACCTGAACAGGCAGCATACATTATTTTTTGTCAATCGTGTTATGTGCTATTTCCTGAATAAAACCCGCTAACTGAGTGGGTACGCTGCTCACAGCCAAGCTAATGTACTACCCCAAACCTGTCTGGCTGCTTGGTGGTCTGCGTGCCTGTTGACAGTTCGGCTTAGATTAGCCAAAATTAGCCTGGTTCTAAAACCAAAAATGAGCTGCTGCTCCTCGAGTCCTCCGAGCAAGTCACCAGCAGATCTTCGCTAAAGATACGGACACACTATCGTTAAAAGTCGGGTGGACACAGTGGAAGTTGCTGTTGATGAAGGTCTCCTTCCTTTTCGCTGTATTCTCACTAATGTGTTCATCTGTCCAGAAGTGGAGCACATCTGGAGGCAGTGCACTGTATGGCCATGGGTCAGACAGGTGTATGTGCTTTTTGTTATGGCACAGGGGCCCATAGCCTATTTAAGGAAACCTTTTTAACCTGTGTATACTGTTAATGGACGTGGTCTGTTGAATCAGGGCCAGCTCAGAGTGAGGGAACGATGAACAGATTGCACACTAATGCTTGTTGCTTGCTTTGTCCAACCACTAACAGTCAAAAACTCAAGCCTGTTCAACTTACAGTAATGTAAAACTGAGAAAAGTAGTAAATCCTCACATTTGACCAGCTGGAAAGGGCACATTTTTGGCAGTGTTTCTGTACTTAAATCATTCACAGAACATCAGAATAATTGCAGAATACGTTCTCCAATGTGGCTACTTGAGTAACTGATTGGCATTGCACAGCCCTACTAGATTACTAGATGTGTAACAGTTGTACCACTGTTAATAACAAAGGTGGACATCTCCCTGTATGTTTCATACCAGATGAACATCGATGTTGAAGTGATTTGAAGTCACAGTATGCTCTAGCATTTCATTATGACTCAGATTAAACCTGAGTATGCTGTGTGCATTCAGAGGAGGTGGACAGCAGGTCAGGGAGATGTAGTAGGCTGCGCTCCTGTAGTCACTTTACTGTGAGATTGTTGCATGACAAAATGTTAATGAAGGAGCTGATATTGAATGCCACTGTGTGACTTCACCTCCCACTCCTAATGTGTCTGTGCTGGCGCTGCAGCGTGTGGCTCTGCCGCG
>NW_018127959.1:77816-128977 GCF_001952655.1 Monopterus albus
ACCCAGCATATGGACTCTACCTGTATGGAGAAGGTGTATACGCCCAGGAAACCAGAGCGCTCAAACTCACCGGTGCCCCTGTGCTCTTCCTGCCTGGAAATGCCGGCAGTTATAAACAAGGTAAGTGCATGAATGTGATGGAAGGTCATTAAACATGGCCCATTACAGGTGTCAGTTCTTATATTTAAATCTGAAAATAGCAGAATAAGGCAAGTAAAAGTTGTGTGTCATAGATTGTTGGAGGAGAAGGTGACCTTTTTATTTTCAGTAAGTGGATATGCTGAGGTTGTTTGAGGACGTGGGAGTGGCTTCATGCATTTTGTTGATTAGTCTTTACCTGGCCGGCAACCAAACAGAACTGTCCTTCACAGTTTCCTACACAAGCTTTTAGTGTTTGAAGACCAAATGTAATATCTTTACATAGCACAGGAGTCAGATTTATGTACTGTCTGTTGTGTAGCGAGGAGTTAATGTTGGAAAAACTAGTTTTTGCAAAAATTTTCAGGAGTTTGATTGGTTTTTGTTTTGTATGCAATATGAACACTCATAGCCAAAAATACTGCGCCACCTCTCCCAGAAAATTGTTGCAATCACAAATTCTTTGGTAATCTCAGGTTTATTTCATTTGTTTGCATTGCAACAACACAAAAAAGCCAAATCTGATCCATTCCACCCAGAACTCCAAAAATGGACTGGACAGAATTATTGGCACCTTTTCAAAATCATCAGAAATATTTATATTTCAACCACGTGATGCTCTTCTAATTTGTAATAAAAATAACTAAATAATAAACATGAGAATACCAAAGAATTTGTGACTGCAGCAATGTTCCTGGGGAAGGGTGTGTTATCGGACAGAAAGGCAGCGTGCCAATATTTTTGGCCAAAACTGTATAAGTATAGCTTAACACTTGACCATTTAAATCACTCCTGTGGATATTTAAGCAGAAAGCTGACTATATTCCATAACTGTCTCATTATCAACAAAGTCCATGAAACATGTCTACAAGCCTTGTGTGTATCACAGCCTGATCGTATTCCTCTGTACTACAGAGGAACTGTTGTCCAGAAACACACCAGTGCACTGGGTGACATGTTTCTTCAACACCATGAACACACACACACACACACACACACACACAGTTTGTTTCGTAGTCCATGGGGACTTTACATCGACTTACATGCATTTCCTGTAGACTAACCCTAATCTTAACCAGAACCAGTACTTGCCTAACCCTAACCCTGACCCTAACCTTAACCTAACCCTAACCTTAACCTAACCCTAAACCATGTTGCCACCCTAAAATTCAATGTCTTGCCCATGGGGACCTCAATTTAGGTCCCCACCATGCAGTGGGTCCTCATGAGTTGGTATGGAGTCAGGAAGAAGTCCCCACGTAGCAGGAAAAACACGTCCACACACACACACACACACACACACACACACACACACACACTGTAGCTTATTTTCAGTTGCCCCCCACACACACACACACACACTGTCCGCCTGCTGGAGGAGCACCAAATGTGTATAAGATCTGTCCCAGCAAATACACTGTTTACAATTGGTGGAGGCACATATGACTAAAAAGGAAATTACTAATTAATTACTAATTAAGGAAATTACTGATCAGTTTTTGTAAATGAAACTATATGTTCATGACTCAGTTTTACAGATTTCCTTCTGCTCTATAAACAGATGGGCTTGTGGCTGGATAGGGAAGTTGGGGAGTATTGATGCAGAAGAACATGTTATTGGTTTTGGGATTTATCATCAAGGCATAACCTGCTGTTGAATGTCATAAGATCAACCAACCTGATTTTTATTGTGATGATAAATGTTTATATGTGGGTTAGAAACACCTCTGTCTTAAACCTGATAGCATTTCCCTCACTAATACCTGTATTTATGCGCTCTAAGATACAAAGCCACTGCGAGGATGTGCTGAGCACACCCACACTTGTTTTCATGTGAAGACAAAAACACTTGGCAGTTGCACTGTGGTGTTGGTGATGATGGTCCACGCTCTTTCTTCCTCGGCATTACTTGTTCAACACTGACTCTTTAAGCCGAGGTATTTTTAATCACAGCTGTTTGATCGGCCTCTCAACTCCACATGTTAATGACAGCTTGATGAATGACCAGTGTTGGATCAGCTGTGAGTGGCGCTGGTACAGTATTTTGCAGGGGTCTGCCCTGAGCTTCTAAAGATGTGATGAGGACTCCCAAGCAAAATTAAAAAAATGTATATAAATTGCTTGAGAGCTGTGCATAAATTGCACCATATCAGATGGCAGAGGAGCAATGAAGCTGAACATATGGTGGTGATTAGTTTAGGACTAGCAAGACATAACGGTGATATCTCTAAACTTTTCACACACGTGACCTAATGACACCATCTGACCCCATCACATGTTGTCTTCTCTTCATAAAGCTCGCTCCCTAGGCTCGGTGGCCCTGAGGAAAGCTGAAAACATGGAGGGAGGTGTGCACTTCAACGTGTTCACCGTGGACTTTAATGAGGAGCTTGTGGCCCTGTACGGTGGCAGCTTGGTGCAGCAGACACACTTTCTGCATGAGAGCATTAAGGCTATCCTGAGGCTCTACAAGGTCAGGTCACACATGTCTTGAATATCATCTAGTTGTCAGAGAGGGTTACTGACTGTAGATGAGTGATATTGCTGTTTGGGTAATATTTCAGTGTGACCAATACATATCATGTGCATCACATTCTTGGAACCTTCTACGTTTACATTTTAGGCATTGAGTTAATACTTGCTACCATAGGCAGCAGGCTTTGTAGGCAGTAAAAGCAGTTTGGTAAGCAGCGATTCCATCTAAGGCTGAAAAGTGACATGAGACAGCTAACGGGCTCCAGTGAGATGGGATCGTTGGTGTTGAAACTGCAGGTGCACTGATCTTCAGAAGTCATGACAACTGATGCTGAACACAGCAAACTATCAAAGAGAGACCGGTCACCAGGCAGTACTGCATGGTTCTGTTGTATGCAAACACTAAGCCTTTCATTTTCTTCTACCTTCTGGTAAACCTATAACAGCCTGGTTTCTCTCTCGGTTTAAAGCATTTGAAGACTCCTCCTCAGAGCGTGGTGCTTGTGGGCCACTCCATGGGAGGAGTGGTGGCACGGGCGCTGTTCACATTGCCCCGCTTCAACACCAGTCTGGTCAGCCTCATCATTACCCAGGCCTCCCCTCACCTGGCTCCAGTGCTGGCTCTGGACCCATACCTGCTGGGTGAGAACAGCTCTCATTAGTCTTGAGTGGAGCAATTATGTCCTCATTCAAATGAAAGACAACAGCTGAGTTCACTGATTTCTCGCATGCTTTCAGCCAAAGAGTAGGAACTAATCAGCACAATCAACAGCTGTATTGTTCATTGTACATATGGCCTTTGAGCTAGTACTGAATGTTTAACCATAAAAATGTGTGAACATTTGCTTCTTAAGAAACTCAGACTGTTTTGTTCCTAAATGTGGTGGGGCTGAAAAGAATTGTTCAAGATGGCAATAATATCAAGTCTGCCCCTGTCGTATGTAGACTTCTACTCTGTGGTGAGACAAAGGTGGGTGAACCGGGCAAACACGCTCAGGAACATCACAGTCCTGTCTGTCGGGGGTGGTTACCGTGACTACCAGGTCCGCTCTGGGCTGACATCCCTACCCTGTCCTACAGGAGACCCCAGTAAGCTGTCACTGGTGGTAAGGTTTCTTTGTGAATTGGTTAAGCTACACAAGACAATACTAAAGGTTTCTGGGACTATTTGGAGTAAAAGAGCTCATTGGATTGTGTTTAGTCCTTTACTACTCTACTTTGTTTTATTGCCTTCTTATTTTTTGTCAAGGCAACTGCAGTTCCCAGGACATGGGTGTCCACTGACCACCTCTCCATCGTTTGGTAACTGACAACATTGTTTTGTTAGACTGTATTTATACTGGCCAATGTTAAAATCCTCCGGAGGTTATTCATGTGTCGTTTGTACATTCCAGGTGCAAAGAGCTTGTTCTCGCTACAGTCAGGACGTTTTTTGACCTCATCGATCCTGAAACCAGACAGGTCAGAACTGGTTGAATGAACTTTTTTAGAAATCTTTCTATGATGTTATATGAAGACATATAGAGGGAACTTGTCATTATGTCAAATGTTACACATCTGATAATTCATTGTAAACACGTTTCCAAACCAGTCAGCGTGTTCTTCTTAGTTCACAGACGACCCAGAGAAGAGAATAGCGGTAATAAACCATCACTTCATCAGACACCCTGTCAGGATGTTGGGAGAAACTCAAGACACCTCCATCTCCATGTTAGGTTAGAGAGAAGCACTTGAAAGTAAACTGAACTTTTATTTCAAGCACTATCTGGCCCCTGTTCTTTGACACAGTTACTGAGCCTTAGCTTTATATGAGCTTCATATTTTAGCATATTTAGAGTTTTCAATAACTATCAAAATGAACTGCAGTTTTTACTGAGGGACACTATGAAAGAATAATTTTATTATATGTGCTCCTGTTCCCTTTATCAACCCTTCTTTTAGATTTTCCTGAATCCTGGAGTGAAGTGAACACACTGCGCCTGGCTTACAGCACACCAAAGGTACCAACATAGTAAATGAACTCCTCACAAGCAGTCACAAAAGAATTCCCATGAATAGCTAAGGACCGTAATGGAGACTTTCCTCCCAGTCTAATGTCTGGTCATGTCCAGAAGACGAAGCCATTATGCAGACAGAAAAACAAGCCCCAGTTGTAGTCAGTGTTGCTCTCTATCTACAGGAAGGACAGGTCAAATATTTCCTGTTTGCCTTGTCCAGTCGCAGAAAAGCCTACAGCCACTTCTACTGCCGGAGCAACAACTTAGTGAGTTTTCAGCACCACTGTGCTAATCTTGTCATGTCTTTAAATTTGAGCTACAACCTCTGTAATGCTCTGTTTCAGTGGCCTGGTTTCAGATCTTTTTTAAATCATGATTTGATTTGTTCAGTTACTAGTGTATATATTGATATATATATGATTTTTGTCCTCTAATATCTACATCTACATGATTCAGTGAGGTTACTTCAAATGACAGTTTAGTCTGGCTATCATGCAACCTTTTGCTTTTAACATTTCTTCTTTCAGTGAAGTGGAAACCAGAGTAATGTTTGTTCTTTATATTATCCAAATTTTTTGGACTGAAATTCAGTTTAATAAATAAAGACTGACCAGATTACAGATCACATACAAGCCAGAAACAGATTCATTCAGTTCAAGTAGAGAATGTGTGCACAAGCATTTACCTGGACTTGTATCACTGGAATATGCTAGTTCTTGTCTGTTTGCATGTGCTGAGAAACTAGTACTAAACTCTGTCATCAGAACAACGACAAATGTGGCTCTGATGCGATTCCCACAGGAGATGACTAGCTGGGTGTATGGCTGCATGCACAAGAACAGTTCTTCATGGTAAGAGTATGATTACACAGCATCTCTGTCTCTGCCACCTCTGTCCTCGGTGGTTTACTGTTCAGATTTTTCTGCAGTTCCTTATCGGTGTGGTTATGTTAGATGATGTTTATATTTCTGCTGCACTTATTTTATTTTTTTATTTTCCAGTGTGCATGCAGTCGATTTGTCCGAGGGAACTGAGCTTCTGCCACCATACAAGGTAACTGTCCTCTAAAGACATTGTCCAGTCTGAGCTGCTGGTGGTTGCTCCTAACTGTCTCTCCTCCTCCTCAGGTCCTGATTCTGAGTCTGAGTAACTTGTCTTCAGTGACTCATCTAGTTGTTTCAGCCTCTAACCTCAATGGTAGACAGGTACATGTAACAACTCCTCTTTGATTTATGCTTTTACTTGCCCAGTCTTTCTGTCTTTCTTTATATTACCAGACCGCCACAAGGGAAGAAACCGTGGTGAGACATGAGAGCTCAGCACAGTGGTGCTTTGAGCTAATGCTAACATGCTCCCAGTGATATTGTTAACATGCTGATGTATAGCAGGTGATGTTTACTGTGATCTTACTTTACTATCTTAGTTAAGTATGTTAGCATTCGAGCATGTTTTAGCTAGCAAAACACTGCTGAGGCTGATGGGAGTGTCGTTGGTTTTGCAAGTGTTTTGTCTTAAATCAAAGTATCAAACACATTTTGAGCTGATGATGGGGAAAGATAAACAGTCAGGGGATTGTTTATTTCATGACAATTCATCCAATAGTTGAGACGTTCCTAAATGTAAATTGTCAACCTCGTGGCGGTGCTAGAGAAACAGTCAGGGGATCACCAGAGCCTTCAGTACGCATCATCTGGATGCATACTGCCACAGAAGCTACCCATACTTTGAATGATCACTAATGTTAATCTTATACAAAGTTTGTCTCTTCCACAGTTTACAGTGGAGTGTGAGTGGCAGAGGCAAGAATCTCAGACCTTGTCTGTCCCAGTACCACATGTCTTGTCCTTTGGTGAGTTGTCGTACCATTGATGATGGTTCTCAAACCTCGTTTCTCCTTAGTGACTTGTAGGTTTTGCAGGTTTGACCGTCAGTGATGTTACGCTCAACTCCTCCGGGCTTCTTCACACCATCGAGATGCAACACTTTCACCAGGTAGCTTTAATTATTTTGCTATATGCTTGCTAGATTCAGATACCTTGTTTCTACTGCATCAACTAAATTTTGAACACCTCTGTAACTTTAGGTTTATCAGGCTTTCAGAATTAATGTTGCAAGCCAGTGCAAAGTACATAAAGGTGAGTTAGTTTCTTGATACATAAGTATACAGTATGTACACATGCTCAAATGTAATGTGATCATTGTATGTCTGTCTGCAGATAGGTTGTCTAGTGTGTACAGAATAAAGGTGCCATGGTTTCGAGAGGACACTTTAACCACAGTCAGGTTAGTCATGTCATTGTCTGAAAATATGAATGTCTTATTTACTGTCTCTGTGTATGACTTAATGTGATTTGTATGCCAGCATGCCCTCACTGACGGAGATCTCAGGGATGCTCCATACAAGTCGCCGAGACAACACCTCAAGTGTCCTCCTTCAGCTCCACACTGCCCCTAACTGCCAATATAAGGTACTACTCACAGCTGCAGGAATGAACCTTGGCCTTGTTTCTCCCACACATCCTGCTGGCAGTTTATCATGGATAACATGATTTTTATAATTAATATTTACATGTAAAATTAATCATGTTTGGTTCAGGTGTCAATAAGGACTTCATTACCCAGGGTGCTGGGACAGGTACAGTAATTTTCTTTAGTTGTTTACCAGATGCCAGGTTTATTTTTACTGACATTGAGATATTTTAAAATTGTTGTTGTTTGAACACTTTTGTTGACAGATACTGAGGTTCTGTGGTCATATGGTGCCAGTGTACACAGCTGTAACTCTCCTCCTGGCCTGTGGGGGGCAGCTGTCCTCCATCCTGAAGTCCAGGCGAGCTGCAGATGTGAGCCAGGTGGTGGGCAAAGGCCTGCAGCCTCATAAAGTCAACCTGCCTGCTTATATTCTACATATCTTACTTGGGTATGCATTGGAAGTCTAATGTTGAAATAGAGTGTGAAAGTTAATTCTTCACCTTGGATACAGAAGATGGATAAGTTTGACATTTAGTAGCTTTTTCCAGAGCTTTCAGTCACTTCCTGGTTGTAATAGGGATGTTATTTGGAAATATTCTCAAACTTCATACTTTGTTCTTGATATCCTCCTGTCCCCCCCTCCCCTCAGCTGTAGCTGTTTTCAAGAGGTCTGGTCCATTCTTGGCCTCCCCCCTATGGATGTCCTCCCCCCAACCTTTCCTGATGCAACTTTCCATGAAGGTGTGGCGGCAGCTGAAGAATGGCCCTTCCTTCTGTCCCCTCTGCTTTATGTTATGGGGGCAGCTGTGGCATACTGGGCCAGCACGCTGCTTCGTCTCATTGTGCGACTGATCTCATTAATAGTAGCTCCTCTACACAGGTATGTTTGTTAGACAGTCAGTGAGGTTTGTGTTATGAGGCTGTAATTCAGTAGTGTTTAGGCTGAATAAGGTAAAAGCACATCCAATGACTTTTTATTTTTATATCATATATATATCTGCAGACCATCCGTCTCTAGAGATTGTGGTACTCTGCGACTGCGGACCCAGATCCTCATCACCTTGTGTCTGACTGTCATGGGCGGGATGTCCTGTGCAGCCTTGTCAGTCTGTGCTGCCTGTCTGCTCCACCTTTATAGAGTGAGTCCTAAGGCAACTTGTAATCAAATCAAGTGCTTCAGTCATTTTGCAGAGTACCATTAATAATTAAATCAGTTTGAATAGACCATTTTTATCTTGTGATGTCTCAAGCTGTTCAACAGGTAAAGCATGAACTGCCAGTGTCAGGTGTTTGAATCACACTGGGACTGTAGAAACTAAGAATGTGCTGACTGTCCAGAGTTTTAAAGCATTCGTTACATTTGTTTTGTTTCACAAGTCATCTGTCAAAATATTGAGAATTTCTACTAATTGTGTTTTTTACATGCTCAGGTACTAAGGCTACAGATGACGGAGAGGTCTCTGAGTCACATGTTGAATCTGGTAAGATTTTCAGTTTGATCTGTTTTGCTGTAGTCACACCATCAGCAACCAGATAAACCAGCATCTAAGACATATGACTGTAGCACTGAGGAGGCTGGTAGTGTAGATTCAGCATCTTGTAAAGCACTGTTATTCCTGAAGAATGAAAAATCTTCCATGATCTTTTTAGGCACCACAGATGCACAAAGAAGCCGAGAACGGCACAGTTGATGCTGAGTCCAAGAACAGATCTAGAGAATGCAATGGCACCCCCCTGCTGTCTGAGTGTGCTCTGCAGGAGGTGAAGGATGACCTGCAGATCCACCTCTGCCTCTCATCGCTCTTCACACTACCCGTTATGCTCAGCGCACCCTCACTAATCCACTGGATTCGCAACTTGAGGTACAGCATTGAAATGACATTGGATGAGTGAGACAGAAAAAGAACCTGCTCTGCTGAAGCTTTGAGCAAGACGCTAACTAAAGCTTGTCTTTATTAAAAAGTATGTTCATAATAATCTTTTTTTTTATTTTAACAAGAATGCTTATTACAAACATGCACAACAGCAGCATGGCCAGTCCCAAAGTGGTGAAATTAATTCCAACAGGTAGCGGAGCACTGACAATAACAACATGGGTCGTTAATCCGCTTGTTAACCAGCAACACATCACATGCAGCAGACACACTGGCCTCAGGCAGTCAAAACAAACAGGTACTGTGCTCCAGGGGAATCCAGTGTTGATGAAATGATCACTAACCGCCGCCAGGGCTTCACAGACCGGCTGCTTGTAGGTTAGACCCGGTCAGGTAAAACAGCCAGTCCCTGTACGAGAACATTTCTGGACATGCAGTAACCTCAGGCTCTGTATTTTTTTTCCACATCTTCTGGTCACAGTGCAGCAGCAGGAGGGAAAATATATCCACAAAACCAGGTGCAGTTGAAAGATTCTGCTTTTAAAATGGTACCAGTGGGTGTCAGGCAAGCTCATGTGGCTGTCGGAGGCTTCTGTGCTGGACACTCATTGAACAGCCTGACTGCACTACAGGAATATTATACAGTACAAGCCTTGCCCTTCTAACTAATCAGAGGAGGCCAACATCGGGGTGGGAGCTCCTGGGCTGTCACTTAGTACGCAGACATGCCCCTGGTCCTCTACTCCTCTTATACCAAGGAATGAATGTTCAGTACAGAACAGACAGGTGGTGTGAAAGCGGACTCATGTTTTTGTTTAACACATGTTGTGGTCCTCTGCAGGTACGCTACCCAGTTGGATCCTGACCCTTACTGGCCACACTCTGTGCCTCTAATTATTGTGTATGTGCTGCTTATTAACTGCAACACGTTAAAACTCAGCAGCAGGTAAGAACACGCCATCACATTTTCTTGTGGGCTTTGTTAACCTGGAACAATTAGGTATCCAAATTTTTCTTGATCTTTTTCAGTAAATTCCTGCCTCTGACCTCCTGCCTCCCTCTACCCTTGGCCATCACCATGGTGACCTTCTCTCCACTTCACCTCTACAGAGTCACCTACTTCCTGTTGGCTGCGCTCTCCCCCCTGGCCTTGTGTTGTCTGCTTTGATGGTATCTGGCTTGTTTTAGACTTCATCACTATCATAACAAGCTGTTCTAAGTAACAGCCTGACTCACTGAAGCTGGCTGAGGCTGATTTGTCCCAAAAAAGACTACATGTATCAAACTGCCATGGAGCAGAGCCATCGACATACATAGCTTGGGGAACTGCCTGCTCCATGTTGGCACCAAAAGTCCCATTGTAGTTACACTGTATTAAAATGAGAGGCTGTAATGGCAACGGAACATTTGGTGCAAATATAGCTCTGTTGGACTGACCTGAAACCAAGTTTGCCTTACTCTGTATATCTATGGCTCTGCCTTCAAGGAGCTAGACCTCCACCACCAGTTAAGCTACTGAGAGATTCTCAGCAGGGTGATACTGTTCAAATCTGTTATTTTTGTCAGTTCTAGTGTCTGTAGTGGCATTGTTCGCTGTGGTCACTCTGCTCTAAACTCCTACACTGCCTACTGCTTAGCAGTGATAAAATAGCCTTTCATATTGATTGTCATAGTACCGCCACCAAACCAGTGGCAGTCATACATGCATTCCTTAAGAAAAACCCAAAGTAATCCTGTTTACATCCTCCTTTAATTTGTTGATACCCAACAATGGCAACGAAATGAAGATTTACAGTGGGGCGGGCTTGAGTACATGTGCAGGTTCCAAAGTCACATTACTCAGACGGAGGTTGAGGTGTAGTCTAGCACTAGCTGCTGGCAGAAGCTGCAGGTTCAGCTTATGATCTAATTCACCTTGTATGTGACTGTAACATATGGGTCAGCTCTGTAGCATCCTTCAGGAGATCTGGCGTTTATAGGACTCATGGTGTCGGCTGATATCCGCGTACAACATTCATGCACTTAATTACTTAACGTGTTTTAGGTTTCTCTAGGTTTCTGTGTGACCATCTGATAGCTTTTTATTAATGTCTGAGACCATGTAGGTTTCAAGTGGCTCCAAATTTTAATCTTAGAAGATAATGCTGAAGTTGTCTTAGATTTTTCTTACTGTCAACAAAACCTATGGAAAATCTAAAGCCAACAATGTGTTTGACTTTCTCAGTACTTTGACTTCCCTACTTTGTCTGTAGTGCTCTGCTTTCTACAGAAGAAGTAAGACCACTCACTGATGTGTAGTTTTATATTTTGAAAAAGGCTTAGTCGTTTCAGAAAACGGTTCTTATAGTTTTTACTAAACTTTTACTCAAACAGAAGGCAGTGATGTATTAGTCGGGGACTCTAGTGAGTAGCAGCAGAATGGTGCACGTGGGACTGGGCCAAAATAAACTACAGTGGTAATGAAAGAGCGTGTCAGCCAGTACAGCCGTGTGTCTCCCTGACATGATTTTAATCCTTTGTGGACACTGAGGAATACTATCTGCCGGGCTCTGGATACATGGACAATACTTGATAGTGGGAGCAGTTCATTGTTGTGTTTATTGATGGGAAAATATGGAGCATCACCTGACTTATCCATTAATGTAGTGAAGAAGGGGCTGCAGTATTTAATAGGAAACTTGGATTTAAATGGGAGGAATCAGTTGGTAAAATCTGTCACCACAGTCAAACCATCATGCAGATTGCTCTAATGAAAACTGTGGTGTGTTGTTATGACATGTAGGGCCTGAATTTAAGTTCAATTTCTGTCGCCAGTGTCTTTTTTTTTTAGCCAGTTAACCACCGCACTTAGAATGACGCTCTTTGGTCATCACCAAATTTATGTACAGTAACAGTTGGAATCTTTAATGGCGATTTAAAAAGTTCTTCCTATGGCAACTGGCAACTGGCAGAACAAGCTGTGGTGAACTGACTACACCAGGTGTTGGTGTCTCATCTAAAAGTTGGCTTTTTGTTTCTTTGATGCGTCTTTGTGTTGAGCTGCCTTGTGTCTCATCTCCTTTCTGTTGCACACACCTCATGTCAGCAGCTGTTGTGCCTTTCTGCTTTCTCGTATGCAGTGGTGCATCTGTTTCACATTTGCCTGTTGGTTTAAAACCAGTCAGTCCTCAGCAGCAGCGTACTGGTTAAATTGTTGAGAAAGACCTATAGTGAATGTAAGTCTGTCTGTTACTGTGTGAATGTGTTAAATAGTTAAAATCCTCAACATGTTGGTGTGACTACAGATTTGGGTGACTTGTGTAATTCTGAGACACTGAAGTTCTTTATAGGGACCAATCACACTTGCTCTTAGGGCATGTGTACAATCATACATCATCATGCTCTGCAAGGAGACCACGGTTGTTCCCAGTGTGAATGTGTCTGCCCTGGATGTCGCTATTTGTATGAAACTAGTCATGGAAGTGAGCAGCTGTTCTGTGCACGTGTCTGTCTGGTGCAGTTTTAGTGCTTTGAGGTGCCTGTTTGCTTCGTTGTGAACTGGTGGCGTACACAACTTTGTAGAACAGATTACTAGAGGTGGGGGTTGGGAATTGTGTAATCATGATTTATATTGGTGTTGGCTGTGATCATGCTGTTGCAGATGTTGTTTCCACACATGCCACAAAATGTTTTCTCAAAGATTGATATATACAATGTGTCTATTAAATTAATCTGAGTCTACAAAAAGATTCATTTGAATGAATGTTTAATTTAGACAACTTGCTAAAATTGCACCATGATTAAAAACAGTCATCAAATCTCACATCTGAACCTGAACTGACGGCTGACTTATTTAGAAATTCTACCAGTTCTGAAGCAAAAGATTTCAGTCTCAAGTGTCTGTCGTGGTGTCAGATTGCCTGGAGTTAGATTGTTTTTAACAGAATAGGATGAAGAGCTCATTGTTTCATAGCACCTCAGCTTTGGTATCTGTTTTTACAAATGGCTTTTATGGAAGAGGATTAGGGCCACTGTAAAAAATGTGTTTGAGTTTAGACTTTTATTTCCACAGAAGCTTTTCCAGTGGCCCCAATCGTCTTCTGTAGTTTTTCATTAACACATGAATGAGATGTTTGAAAATGTCATGTTTCACTCAAATCGTTCACTGTAAACATCCTGTTGGTAGATGTGCAGTTACCAAAACCTGAACCATCAAGACAAAAGACAGGCTCTTGTTTCAGCTCACTGTCAAAGGAATTAGCCAGTCCAACCAGATTCCTTCATACAGTATAGCTTCTTATCAAACACACAGTGTAACATGTTTATTAGACATGACAACCAGCACACCTGTATGAAACTACAATACAGTAACTGTGCTGATCACTGAAGTTATCACAGCCCAGATGTTGGTAGTGTTAATAACAGCTGTCACCGTTTGTAATAAACATCTCTGACTGTAATATGAAACACTAAATGTTACTGCTGTCTGTAAGTGCGTTAAAGTCTGGTAATTCTGTTGGTTTCCTTTATTTTGCTTGTGCCTATACAGTGACTTTGAAACCTGTAACCAGCTAGTTGTGCAGAACTAGTTAGTCCTCTGATATTTGCTGATGCATTAGGTTGTATGGAGTGAAACAGATTAAAGCAAAGGCCCTATCCCATATAAGGGATATTGTGTTTTGATGTATATTTTCTGGTGAAGCTCTACTGTGGAAGAGTAATTAATCCTCAGGTTTAAACATTGTGTCACAATTAATTGATTTGATGTTTTTATATTTCTCACATTTGTATTTGATGTCATTGTAAAGGGGCAGGCAGAAATTCTTTTTGCACCATTGTTGCAATAAAACCGAGAAAAATAAGTGTTTCTTTTTTTAACAGTAGGCTCCGAGTATGAAATGAACAGGCTGTGCTACTTTACTACTTGCCCTGTTCCAGTAAAAGGTCTCCAACAGCCTGTTTAGACTCTGGCCCTCCTGTTTCCTGACTCCAACCTGAGCCTCTCAGCTCCACCTCTGGACTAATCTAAGTTTGCCATGATGATCTGTTGGAGTGCGGCTGCACCTCTGTTGAGCGGCCACAGGGGGCGCCATCCATTTGCCACCCATCGACCATGCTGTACATGACAGAGGGAGGCGTGAGGTTGCAACACAACTGAACTAATGTGTTGTGCACTTTCCTCGTGGCTGCTTTGTGTTTACACAGGCACGTCGTTTCACAGTGGTGGAAAGTGCTGAATATGGGTCTTAGTTCACTGACTGAAGACTAATAAATCATTAGGACTAACACTGTCCCCCTGTGTAAGGGGACAGATGGGGCGGTAGCCTGCTACTGGGGGAAGAAGTGCTCTGGTTCCTTTGGGTAAAAACAACAAACCGTCCCTCTGAAAATGTTACTTCAGCAAAAGAAGGATTACCAGAGTAGGAACTATGCACAGTGGATTTATCACATTACTGCCTTGATTTAATTGATATGAACGTTCTTCTGCAAAGCAGTAACAGCTCTGGTTAATGTATTAGACTGAAAAGTAACGGAAGTAACAGGACATTAAAATAGGTCTACATCAAATGTGCACACTGAGTAAATGCATTTACTGGAGACAGGTTATCTGCAGTGTAATTTATCCACAGGTTGATTGGATTTAATGCAGTCTGACGGGACGTGTCACCGCCCACTGTGATTTTCCCACATTAATAGTCTATGCGCTGGATGGGATCAACAGAACCACATTTTGGGATCTACAGTCCTGTGAATAAATCCCTCCGCGCCCTGGAGACTCGTTGTACTGTAAATAACCAAACATTACGCCATCCTCCGGTCCGTTCCCCTCCTCTGGACTGGTAGCAGTTGCATGCTCTTCCCAGTCACATTTTGTGAAGCTGCTGGCAGTGGTGGGAGGACGTTGGCGCTAACTGCAGTGCATTGCGATGCAGAGAAGGGCAGTAGGACTGTATGAGCTGTACGCCTGAAGCCTAAAGCAGCATCCTCCAGTGCAGACGGAGCGCAGGGAGGTGGTGTCGGAGTTCATGCGCTCACCTCTGGACGCGGCTGCCGAAGAGGGCCGAGGTGTCTCTGCAGCGCCGAGGCTTTACAGAGGGATACCGTCTTGATACGTGACTCCGAGCCTGCGAGCGCGAGGCTGACCGGGCTCAGGATCTGGGAGGGAGGGAGGGGGTCCCTGGTGCGGCACCCCGCCCGTCTCTCCTCGTTGGGACTGCAGGGATAACGACCTAAAACCGTGATATCCCCGCGCAGAAGGCACTGAGCAGGTACTGGTGGCAGCGCTGCCCTCCCCAGTAGCCTACACCGTTTTCCTCCATCCCGCACCTCTGCGCCAAAGGTAAGCTCCGCCACCCAGTGCGCCGTCAGGAATAGAGGAAACATAGAGGTGTTCGCGGCTTCCTGCACCTACGGTGATGATGGGTAAAATTAGTGATGCTCAAAGCAGCTGAATCTGTCATTAAACAACCGCTGCGCCGTCTTGTGCGTATCGTGTTCTGCGTGTTGTAGTTTTGCGCTGAATGGGATGATCGACCGATGTGTTCATGCGTGCATCTTGTGAAAGAGCTGCATAAAAAGAAAATGACGTAGGGAATTCCCACAGTAGTCCAGTAGCCAGCATGACACCTGCACATTCCGCCAGTGCGGGTTCTGTATTCTGCTCAGCCGTGCGCAAAGCGGCAGAAATGAGCCCACAGGCTGCTTAGAAATGATTACAATTGGAGACAAACTGTTATGTAAGATGATTATGCCATAAGCCCGGGTTACCTTCACATCTGTTCTGTGGGTGCCAAGTAGTTCAGAAGGTGGCCTGTGTTGACATTCATATGAACTGTTAACACTTAGCTCAGACTTAATATGAAATATTTTCATATTTGAGATGAAGTGGAATAAGCATAAATACAAGCGTCACTTAATTTTACTCTTTCAGAGGGTCTTAAAAACCATTTTCTCACCTGAGACTATTTGACAGATGGCAGCCTGTGAATGTTTAATTTGAACAGCTGTCCAAGTTTTGCAGAACCTACAGTTTAATGTCAGTTGCAGAAAAGTGTGCTAATCGATGTGTAAATACATAAGAAGTCTTTGAGTTGTGGATGAAAGAACAGAGGGTGAGAGAAACGTCTGGGAATCCAAAATGCATTGCTGTGCACAGAATCGAGATTTAAAGTTAACGGAAGTAGGTCATTCCCTTTGAATCGACCATTTAATATATGAAAATACACAGTCTAACTTCTAAACATGCAGAAAAAGAAGCGGCGGCACACCTGAACAGATTCTGTGCTCATGTGCTGCACAGCCATTTCATAGCAGGTTCACATCTTATAGTGATAACATCAACTATCCTTTGTCCTCTCACCAACATATACAGCAGTGTCCATACAAAGTGGACGATTAAAGCAGTGTGAAGGGGCACGAGTCTCCTGGGGAGAAGATCAGCTGTTCTCTGTTTGCTCAGAGGTTTGATGTGACAGACTGGTGAGGAGTGAATGTTTCACAATAGTGTAATCATACCTTCAGAACTCAGCTGATCCTTTAGAAGACTTTACTGTTTACCGAAGCCCCTTCCACCCATGTGTTTTCACTGGCATTACCTGATTAGACCTCTTCTGGAGGACATGTGCATGTGAACAAACTGCTCTTGACAGACGTCTCCTTGGCTATGTTCACATTACCCAGATCTTATTTCTGCCCCAAATGATGCAGATCTGATCTTTTGATGGATGTGTGAACAAACCAAATCAGCTTCAGACCATTTGCACATGTGGTCTTAGATCGGATTGAAGGCTGATCTCTGACCTTGCAGAATTCATCTGGTTGAATCTTTTTAACATCTTGCTCTTCTGTACGTCTGTCTTCACCATTCAGGCTGGTGAAAATTAACAGAGGAGAGCAACAACAGCAACAGGGGTCAGTAAAGAGTCAAAGTTGTTGGACATGTATGGAGAAGCTTCCGATCAAGCCAAGATGGTGTTTTTGAGAAAGTTGCATGTTGTGATAGTCGCTCAAATGACGTTATTCTTCACATTTCAGTTAAAACTGGGCCTCAGCCACAGAGTCAGATACATGTCCCCTGCAAACATAAATCCATTCATTATCTACACTGCAGAGGGTCGGGCTGGAGCCAGTCCCAGCTGCCATTAGGGTGAGAGGCGGGGTGCGTTCTGGACAGGTCACCAGCCTATCACAGAGCTGATTAAAGACAGACACTCACACTTACACCTACAGGCAGTTTACAGTCCTGAGTATAGATGTAAATTCCCACCAAACCTTTGAGGGTGCACATACCACATTCAAATCATGTTAAACTCACAAGTCTGTCATCCCTCCCTCTCAAATCTGTTTCTGCCCTTACACATCCATGGCCATGCACTCTCAAACTGGGAGTTGCAAACTTAATAGCACTCAAAACGTGTTGTGTACTTTCAAACCTTTTGGCACTGACAGGCTTCAACACAAAACCCAGTGGAGAAATCTGAGCACACACTTGGACAGGATTATGCTCTCAAATCTGATTCTGCGCTCACAAATGCTGACTTGCAAATTGAGTTGGTTTGTGTTCTCTCAAACATTTTGGCTGGGATGAACGTCTGTCAGTCAGTCTCACCTACCTGCCTCTGGGAGGACACCAAAATAAACCCACGCTCGAGATTTGAACCCAGACCCTTCTTGTTGTGAGGCAGCGATACTAACCACCAGACTTTAGTCAGTTACAGAGACAACTTACCATGTCATAATTAGTTTGGTGACTTCATGCAAATTCCAGCTTTATACTTGATTTGAGGTCTAACCAACCAGAGGAACTGAAAACCTGTGTGTGTGTGTGTGTGTGTGTGTGTGTGTGTGCAGGGCCTTTAAAACCTTTTTCACTGCAGGCTGACTTGTCATGGCAGGAAAACAACAGGCACCACGAGCACCACTGATGATGGCTCTGTTCATGTGCCCCAGTAGGTCATGTCAGTGTGACAGCGAGCCAACACAAACAGTCCTAGGACCATGAAACCGAGGCAGCTACATGGACATCAGCCATCATTAATTTCATTATTCATTGTGCTCTTCCTCCATGTCAAAATGTCTCCTGTGAACAAGGCCTGTTCTTTGGTCCTGCAGCTGCATTCCCACGTTGATTCACTCTGGGACATTTAAAATGTATTTGCTCGATTCAGTCAGAAATCCTGCTATATATGTGGATGAGAGGTCTTAAAAATAACCACGTTAGATAAAATTAGTGTCTATAGGCGGTGTGGGCTGGGTGTTGGGCCTCAGTACTTTTACTGGTTGCCCAGCAACAAGTGTGGAAAACTCAGGTACTAAAAAGCTGGCAGCAGTTAATGTGACATTCACCTTCTGCTTCTTTTGCTAAATGAAAAAGATTTTTTGGCAAAACATTTCTATAAAAAAGAAAATGTATTGCTTCATTATTGTTACAGAAAGTATGATAGCGCTGAAGCATTGCAGTGATATCAGGAATGGTAGATTTGATAAAGAACTGTGTCATTGTGACAATCACACATCCTGCACCTTGTGGGAAATAATGGTTCAGTGTAGGGATGTGGTGACAAAGTGATGCATCAGGAACATCTTACTGAGTCAGGTGACGCGCGAGGCTTCACGCAACGAACAGGCTGAGAAGCTGCTGTTAGAAACCGAATTAGCGAATGAGTCAGGAGGTCAGATGTGAGAGGGACATGGAGTAGAGGTGATGTCACTAACCACCTTGCTGCTTCACAGATAGGTCGTCATTAGTCCCTCGTTAAAACCCTTCAACATTCAATTCCCCTCTTTTATTTGATTTTACTTCTCTGACGGAAAAGTCTATAAGACAATATACTGTCGTCTCTGTTCATTGAGGTTATGCGATGTTTGCATTTTGTTAATATTTGTCATGTTTTATGGCATTAACTTTCCATCAAATTGAAAATATTGTAAATATGTTTTGCACATTTCCTCAAAATGGCATTTTAGTAACACTGTGTTTTTCACTTGGTGTCTGACAAAAATGATATCCAGATATTTGCTGGGATTTTGTTGATAACAATATTCTGCATCCTTCAAAAATATATTTAAATCTATATTTGCCTTTGTTAATAGGAACCGCCCATGCTTACCAATGCAGGTCTTAGTTATTTACTTAAAAGAATACAGTACATAAACACAGAATGTGTCCACTAAAGCTCGTGTTGGTTTAGTCCTGTCGTCAACAGCTGACTCCCGAAGCTTCTCAGGTTCTCGTTACTCTGTGTGGTGGTTAGTTCACAGATGGTGAAGTAACTGTTGAGTTGTCTTTAGGGCAACTGATTTCTGACAGTTTAGTCTTTTGAGCAGCCTCAAAATGTACCTCCATGGGAGTGAGGCTGATCCACATCTGGCAGTCTGTCCACTGGGTGAGAGGTGGGGTCCACCCTGGACACTTAGAGACAGACAACCACACACACTCCTACAGAGCAATGGACCAGTCAACTTAAGCTGCATGTCTTTGGACTGTGAGCGAAAGCCGGAGCATCCGGAGAGAACCCACACAGACACAGGGAGAACATGCAGTCTCCACACAGAAAGGCCCGGGGTCAGCCAGGGCTCAAACCTGGAACCTTCTTGCTGTGAGGCAGTGCTAACCGCTGCCCCACCATGCCACCCACATCTATCAATTAATTTAAATTGCAGGTGGTGTCTGTGTCTTGTCTCTGGCGCTGGCTGTTCACTCATTTTTAACTTTGCTAATATGTTTTTAAGCAGCTACACTAACTTGTGGTGCAGTGACCATGTACACACCTCATGCGTGCACTCTGAATGCATGTGCACAGCAGTCTAGCCTACTTGGCTTCATGAGGCAGTGAATTTCAGCTCACACATTGTTTAAACAGCAGTTAAGATATTGTTGCCGACGTTATATATTGCACACCCCCACCTGAAGATAAACGATAGCTGAGTGGTTTTGACCAGTGTGCACCGACTGGCCCCACAGTCATGGTTCTAGATGTAAGAGTTTCTTAGACATGGATTGAAAAAGGGAAGTTGTCTATTCAGCAGCTCAGGCGCCTCTATCAGATCCACCAGTTTACCTTTGTCTTAAGTTTAATTCCTTCCATAAATTCATACACATGTTCCCATTTATAGAAGGATCAGCTTTCTAAATTCGGAGAGGGCGATATCAGTCAGTCTTCTGGCGCTTTCGGCTGCCTGAGGCCTACTGTGGAGGGAAACCCCTGAGCAATGACTCATCTCAAACAAGTACTGCCATGTGTTTAGAGAAATGCCCTGTGCAGGACAGAGCTGTACTTTTCCTAATAACACTTCAGAACCAACGCTACAGCCTGTGTTCTCTCCGAATGACTCACAAAGATGCAGCTTAGACAGGTGGGCCGCTTAGTCGTGATTCCCCTTTAGACTCATTTGAAGCTCAGTGAGGGTCTGTATTTTCATCCTTTAGTTCAGAAAAATTGTTCATAATCACAGAAAAGGGACTGTGTTTGTCTAGAGGGTTGGTTTGTTTTAATTTGTAAAGCTTCTTTGTGCTGGTTGTGTGTTGTGCTCTTAACTTTGTGTGTCAGCGACAATCAGACTTAAGTGCTACTCTGTGTGTGTGTGTGTGTGTGTGTGTGTGTGTGTGTGTGCGTGTGCCAGCTCCCCAAGGTGCCCGTTCTGTCAGGCTGTAAAGCGCTGCAGTCACCTCCACACAGGCACTGCGGGGTCCCACTGTACACACTAACACACACACAGGCAGTAAGAGGAAACGGACAGGGGGGAGTGAAGGAGGAATCCCATTACTGACATCACAGCATCAACAGTTTGCAGCACACAGGCAGAAATACAGAGCCTGAAATGAAAGATTATTTTCATTATAGTGTTTTTCACTCGTTGATTGTTTAATATATAAAATGTCAGAAATTAGTGAAATGCCACCGTTACAAGCTGATGTATACAAATAAGCTGTCTTGTCTTGTTTTGTGTTGTAAACCCTTAAAACAAAGCCGTGCACGTTCAGCTGTGGATAAATGCACATTTTGTGTTTTAAATCAAATCAAATCAAATTTTATTTGTATAGCGCCAAATCACAACAGAAGTCATCTCAGGACACTTTACAAAGTCAGGTCTAGACCTTACTGTTATCAATATTATTACATAGGGAAAACCCAACAAATCCCCCTTGAGCAAGCACTTGGTGACAGTGGGGAGGAAAAACTCCCTTTAACGGAAGAAACCTCCGACAGACCCCGGCTCTTGGTGGGCGGCCTTCTGCCTCGACCGGTTGGGGTGAGTGGATAGAGGAGAGACAAAAGAAGAAAAGCAACAAGACACAACAATCAAACACTGATCAGGTCGATGTGGCTGGTGACTGCTCGTCAGAGACATAGAGCTCCAGGGCCAGGGCAACCTGCAGAAAGGTACAGGGAGAGAGAGAGGACACACTACGGGAGAGAGGAGACACAAAGTTAGTAATGTGTAATGGTGGCATATAGAAGCATAGGGAGAGAGAGGAGAGGGAAGGAGAGGAGAGGAGAGGAGAGCAGGAGGGGAGGGGAAAGAAACTCAGAGCATCATGGGGCCCCCCAGCAGCCTAGGCCTATAGCAGCATAACTAAGGGAAGGCTCAGGGTCACCTGATCCAGCCCTAACTATAAGCTTTATCAAAAAGGAACATCTTAAGTCTAATCTCTAGGAACCACAAGTAAACCTGTACTCTGAGAGCGAAGTGCTCTGTTAGGATGATAAGGCTCTACGAGGTCTTTAAGATACGATGGAGCCTTGTCATTAAGGGCTTTGTATGTTAGGAGAAGGATTTTAAATTCTATTCTGAATTTTACAGGGAGCCAGTGGAGAGAAGCTAATATGGGAGAGATATGATCTCTCTTGCTAGTTCCTGTCAGTACTCTGGCTGCAGCATTTTGGATTAACTGGAGGCTTTTTAGGGAATTATTGGGACATCCTGATAGTAAACAGTTACAGTAGTCCAGCCTGGAAGTAACAAATGCATGGACCAGTTTTTCAGCATCACTTTGAGACAGGATGCTCCTGATTTTTGCAATATTGTGCAGGTGAAAGAAGGCAGTTCTAGAAACTTGGTTTATAATATACTTCTTTGGTGCTGGAGGTTCACAGTCTGCGTCCTCCTTCTCCTCCTGGTCTTCCAGCTGCTTCTTCTTCTTTTAGTGAGTACGTGAGACGTGTATGTATGTGGGAGTGACTCAAAGTAAACCACAGTGTGTGTGTGTGTGTGTTCATGGCTGAGCGTCACCCAGTGCAGCACTGCGCCTCACTGGTGTGTTTTGGGACAACAGTGGCGCTCTGTGGCGAAGAGGGCTGATGTACCAGGCTCCTGCTACACATCTAGTATTTAGCAGTAACAGGTAACAAGGTTGTTGACTGATCAACTGATCAGCTGAAGATTGTTTCAGCACTAAGAAAACATTGAAACACACACAGTCAGCGATGTATGAAAACAATGTCCCGCTGTAGCCAGAGGTGGAAAGTAACTAAGTACATTTACTGAAGTGCTGTACTTAAGTACAATTTTGAGGTTTCTGTACTTTACTTGAGTATTTACATTTTCTGTTACTTCATTCTTTGACTTCACTACATTTCAGAAAAACATATTGTACTTTGTACTGATTAGATTTAATTGATAACTTCAGTTACTAGTTACTTTTCTGAATCAGATTAATAAAACAAAATACAGTATAATCACAAGATTTATTGATTCATGGTGTAAATTTCACCAGCTACCCAGCAGTATGTAAAGGACTTCACATTATAAGTATATAAGGTAGTTAACATCAGCTCCACCTTTACCAGCAGCAGCATTAAATGTCATGTACACAATAATACGTCAACTGTAATCCAATAGTATGATATACATGAATATAAATTGTGCCATTCTGCATAGAGTACTTGTATTTTTGGTACTTGAAGTATATTTTTATGCTAATACTTTTGTACTTTTTGACGTAAGTAATATTTTGAATGCAGGACTTTGACTTGTACCAGAGTATTTTCACGCTGTTGTATTGCTGCTTTTAATAAAGTAAACAATCTGAGTACTTCTCCCACCACAGTACTGTGAAAAGCCTTGTGTGTGTGAGATGTGCAGGCGCCGGCGAGGACTCAGCACGTCTTCCTCCTGGCATGAGGTGTGTGCAGCCATATTGCTGCGATGGGGACCTTCAGTCGTGACCATCACATGGTACATTAGACAAAGTATTTGGTGCCCAGTAATAGAGCAGTGATCAAATGACGAACGGTTTCAGTCACTGCGTTGAATCTAACATCTCAGAGAACGCTTAGAGACAGAGCTTCCTGGTTGGGTAGCACCTTGTTTATCTGTCACTCACTAATCCCACATCAGGTCAAAGCCTTGTAGAGCAGTCAAGTTGGGGTTATAAGGGGCGAGGGAGTATTAAAAGATAAAGCACAGACATGAGTGCAGATTGTTTCTTTTGTGCTGTTTGGAGCTGGCAGACAGACTTCTCATCCCTTCTGTTTTAAGAGAGATGGGAGCAACCGTGGTGCACCCTCTGCACGTCAGGGTTAGGCAGTGCTTGGCAAACATGGTGGGGGAGCTGGGACAACAGGAACACTTACATAACAACTCAGCAGTCGCATATACACTTATTGTTCTTTCTTCAACTGAGTAACCTTCTGCTTGTTTATGTCCACTGCCTTCTGGTGCTGTATGGCTGTTTGTGGGGCCACGTGCACACGTGAGCAGGATTTAAGTATCCCTGCATCTGTGGCGAAGGTTTTATTCTGTCATAAATCCCTATATGCTGTGTGTGTGTGTGTGTGTGTGTGTGTGTGTGTGTGATGGAGCAGGACTTTGGTAATCTTGTCAAGTCAGGAACATCCAGGTTTTCCTCACATCAGATGCAGCAGATCTTATTTCAGTATGAGGCCTCAGTTATTCAGAAACAGCCAGTGCACACACATCAGTGCAACATTTCTCTAAAGTCAGTTCAAAACGCAAAGCGAATTGATTCAGAAGTTATACCATGTATACTGTACACTACATCAGACAATTTGTCACACAACCTACAGCATATGATTCACTTTGGAAATTATTTCCAGTCTTTGAATGTGACAGAATTTCCACAGTCGTACTTATACGTGATCGACCTGTTTGCTTTAGGTGGAAAATAATTACAAATGATAAATCAGACTGTAAAGAATGAGCTAAGGTACAGAGGTAAGGTTTGGAACAGAATGATATAACTGATTAGAGAAGACATTCACTACAGCAGGTGCTTGTGGATTTTGCCTTCCATGAAACATTTATGTCACCTTCAGTTTAATGCTGTTTGTCATTTTGATACAGTAGGTGATGCAGAGGATGTTGCTGAAGGAAGGCAGAGAGCATATTGACCAAACATAAGTCCCAACATGCACATTCAAGCAGGATTTTATTAAACTGAGGTGTGCCTCCCCAGGAGGTTTAGCTACTGTTGATTGGCCTCCTTACCAGCACATTAAGAGTTAACGTAGAAAGTGATGATCTGAATTAATATACATATTTTTAGATTCAGTGTGAATTAACAAAGATGTGCAGCATTCGTCTTGAATAAATGTTCATTAATCAGCCTAGAAATCAGAGAAAAAGATGCTCTTATCATGATCAGGTTTTAAAGTTGTGGTCAGCAGCGAAGCAGTCCAGTGACAGTTGTCTGTATTTCTAGGACACACTGCAAACAGAACCGCTAGTAGCAAACTCTGCATCTTAAAGGTGCCAATTCACCGAATTGTAAATGAACTCAAGCTAAATAAAAACATACTGTAGGTTTGAGTTGAGGAAAACTCAGTGGGTACAGTTTTCACATTTAGTTTTGTGTACAGATTAAACAATAGAACAAAAATATTCAGTAACATACAAGCTTTAGAGGTATTAAAAGTTGAATTTTTTAGATTTGGACAGAAGAAGGTCAGTGATTTTCCCTGTTTCAAGTCTTTATGTTAAGCTAAGCTAACAGGCTGCTGGTGTTAGCTTCATATATGACAGTGCTATCTTGTCATCGCTATCAACAAACCAAATAATAGTACCGGTACTTCCAAAATGTCAAAATGTTCCTTTAATATCAAGATGGAGCATACATTGTCAGTGATAGTTGTCATTTGGACCGGAGTGATCTTTAGGTTGTGGGTTTTCAGGTTTGCTAATTTGAATGCTATTAACTTTACAATCCACACTGTTCTTGTAGTAATAAATACAGTGACGCCACACACTGAGGTTTCAAAGCATCACTGAGCAGCTTGGCCATTGAGATGTACAATATATGCACTTAAAATGCCAGAGATATTAAGGCTTAGCTCAGACTACAGCCCACCTCATTTTCCAGGGACTGCACTGGGCACATACAGTATTAGCTGAATATTACCAAACTTTTCTCAGCCAATCTAGAACCAGCTGCCTTTGGATAGAATCTGAATTCGAATCCCATCCTTCCTTTAAAACAAAATTGCTCTGGGTGAGTCTCACGCCCCAGACACTACCCAAACTGGCATTTGCTGAGTGAAGAGCTCCCTGGGAGGCAGACATAGCGTTCTCTGTTTTTACTGAAGCAGTTGCCGACAAAAATTTCCCTGTTTTTGCAGAGATGTGTCTGTGTGTGTGTGTGTGGGGGGGTGTGTGGGTGTGAGGGGTATTGGGATAATTTAATAGGAGGTTGTACATTGTGTCTACTGCTTGTTCAGTCAGTTGTTGATTGCAAATTAATCAATCTATCCTTTATTGTGTCAGAGCTATTTTGTAACTCTGATTTCTCTCTGTGTCTCCCCTCTTTCCCCATCTTCAGGTTCCTGTTGCCACTGGATATCATGGAATAGAAGCGGCAAATATTGTGACTGTTGCCAAATATCTTCAACATTGTAGTTATGTTATGATGTGAGGACCTAAAGGGCTGTTAGTGGGGGTCCTCCGTGTAAAAGGAATCAGCATATTATATCTAGGGCTCTCATATGTTTTCAGTACTGACAATCTCTTCAAACCTACTCTCACTGTAAAACCATGAGGATCTAAGTTGAGTCACATGGATAAATGAGTAAAATGTATCATCGGTAAGAAGCTTTTCCCTTCTCATCAGCTGGTTCCACTTCTCCTAGTTGCCTCCTCACCAGACACACAAAATGCGCCCTTCCCTCACCACAGCAGTCCTACCACCCAGGACTCGTACCCACAATCCAACCAACCTGGCTGTGGGGAGCCGTGAAGCTCCACGAAGGCGCAGCCCAAACCTCCGGCACACCCTCAGCCCAGAGAACCTGCGTACCCTAGCGGATAGGGGTGGGGCTGCTGCTGATACCGGCTCTGTTAGCAGTTCTGTTGGGCTTACACAGGCTAACAGCGACACAGACTTGGTGAGCGCCCAGAGCCGGTCCTCGCTAACGGCATCCACTCTGGAGTACACACTGAACCGTGGCCAGAACCTTGTCATATCCTGGGATATCAAAGAGGAAGTGGGTGCTACCGACTGGATTGGACTGTACCATATTGGTAAGATAACTATTTTTACATGTGCGGTTGCTTATAGAGCTGCTTTTAATTCTTCTGGGGACAGGTCAAGGTCAAAAGTCAAGTCCAAGTCCTTGAAGATAGGTTCAAGCCAAGTCACGGGTCTTCAGAAGCAAATGCAAGTCAAGATGACATTCTGTTAGTCTGACCATTAAAATGAAGCATTGTTTTCTTTTAAAGCAGCTTTGATAGTGCTTCATGCATAGCTGAAATCTACAACCCCAAGTCAGAAAAAGTTGGGACGGTCTGTAAAATCAAAATTAAAACTGAAAACAATGATTTGTAAATCATCTGTGTCGTGTATCACACTGAAAACAACACAGCAGCACATTATTCGACACCTCATCAATTTAATTATTTGTTCAAAATAAACACACACATCAATTCTTATGCTGCAACACACTCCAAACAAAGTTGGGCCAGTGAAGCGTTTACCACGGTGGGATGCTGCCGTTTCTTTTCACAACACTTAAAAGACGTTTAGGGACTGAGGACACCAAGTGATTCAGTGTGCCAGGTGTCATTTTGTCCCATTCTTCCTGCAAACAAGTCTTAAAGTGCAGTCCTGGGTCTTCATTGATGCAATTTGGGTTTCAAAATGTGCCACACATTCTCTACTGGGGACGGGTGGGGGCTGGAGGCAGGCCAGTCCGGCACTCGCCCCGTTTTCCTCCACAGCCAGGCCTTGGTAATGTGGCAGGATGAGGTTTACATTGTCTTGTTGAAATATGCATGGGCGTCCCTGGAAAAGAACGTCTGTTATACTCACTTTGTCAGGGCCGCTCGGCGCAACCTGCCTCTCTTCCGCCTCTCTCTCCTCTGTTCTCTCGACCTGCGGGATTCACACCTCAGCTGTGTTGCATTCGCAATTAGCGATTCGTTTGTCGGTGCACACAGCTGGGGTGCATCCCGCAGATTGAATCCTTCCTTATTTATACCTCTGGCAGATGCTCCGCCATCGCCGGAGCATTATACAGGAAATGTAAAAAGTTTCGAACAGTAACGGGCATACCCCTTAACAGCTGTTAGTCGTGGTATGTGTTATACGTGATTTTTGATTTGTATGCTGACAGTTCCTGTGCTGTAGATTTCATTATGAACGTTGGCTTTTCTTTTTCCTTGTTTTTGTTAGATGTCTTTGTTCTCCACGCTGACAGTTCCCGTGCTGTGGACTACATTTTGTATGTCGGTTATATGTTTTGTGTTGGACTTATGGAGACTCCCCCACTGACAGTTCCTGTGCAGTGGACTACATTTTGTATGTCGGTTATATGTTTTGTGTTGGACTTATGGAGACTCCCCCACTGACAGTTCCTGTGCAGTGGACTACATTTTGTATGTCGGTTATATGTTTTGTGTTGGACTTATGGAGACTCCCCCACTGACAGTTCCTGTGCAGTGGACTACATTTTGTATGTCGGTTATATGTTTTGTGTTGGACTTATGGAGACTCCCCCACTGACAGTTCCTGTGCAGTGGACTACATTTTGTATGTCGGTTATATGTTTTGTGTTGGACTTATGGAGACTCCCCCACTGACAGTTCCTGTGCAGTGGACTACATTTTGTATGTCGGTTATATGTTTTGTGTTGGACTTATGGAGACTCCCCCACTGACAGTTCCTGTGCAGTGGACTACATTTTGTATGTCGGTTATATGTTTTGTGTTGGACTTATGGAGACTCCCCCACTGACAGTTCCTGTGCAGTGGACTACATTTTGTATGTCGGTTATATGTTTTGTGTTGGACTTATGGAGACTCCCCCACTGACAGTTCCTGTGCAGTGGACTACATTTTGTATGTCGGTTATATGTTTTGTGTTGGACTTATGGAGACTCCCCCACTGACAGTTCCTGTGCAGTGGACTACATTTTGTATGTCGGTTATATGTTTTGTGTTGGACTTATGGAGACTCCCCCACTGACAGTTCCTGTGCAGTGGACTACATTTTGTATGTCGGTTATATGTTTTGTGTTGGACTTATGGAGACTCCCCCACTGACAGTTCCTGTGCAGTGGACTACATTTTGTATGTCGGTTATATGTTTTGTGTTGGACTTATGGAGACTCCCCCACTGACAGTTCCTGTGCAGTGGACTACATTTTGTATGTCGGTTATATGTTTTGTGTTGGACTTATGGAGACTCCCCCACTGACAGTTCCTGTGCAGTGGACTACATTTTGTATGTCGGTTATATGTTTTGTGTTGGACTTATGGAGACTCCCCCACTGACAGTTCCTGTGCTGTGGACTACATTTTGTATGTCGGTTATATGTTTTGTGTTGGACTTATGGAGACTCCCCCACTGACAGTTCCTGTGCAGTGGACTACATTTTGTATGTCGGTTATATGTTTTGTGTTGGACTTATGGAGACTCCCCCACTGACAGTTCCTGTGCAGTGGACTACATTTTGTATGTCGGTTATATGTTTTGTGTTGGACTTATGGAGACTCCCCCACTGACAGTTCCTGTGCAGTGGACTACATTTTGTATGTCGGTTATATGTTTTGTGTTGGACTTATGGAGACTCCCCCACTGACAGTTCCTGTGCAGTGGATCTCGTGGGATGTTTTGTGTTTGAGTGTAGTGAAGCGGCATTAGGCTTTTCCGCTGACAGTCCCTGTGCGGTTGCTTTTCTTTTGTCGTTCGCCACTCTTTGTTTTTTTTCACCTGTCCATCCTCATCCTCCCGCTCTCCTGGTTTTTGCCGTCAGTCCCATGGTTTCCTCCACCATCTCAACTCTACCCGGACTGTATACGTACTTGGACTTTATGTTCTTTTGTTACTTTGTGTTCTTTTACCAGTAAACCATCATTTTTTTTCACCTAGCACCTGGGTCAGCATACTTGAGTCCTACCTTTGTTCTCTCTCACCCTCCAGTTGAGGGGGACTCAACCATAACACACTTATTGCTCAGCCTTTGTCAGTGTATCGATAAGTCAAACTTCAGAAGTTTAATCTCGTGTCCTTACTTAAATCTTACAGGTCTGAGAGCTAGTAGTTCTTATTGTAGCAGATAAAAGTAGGCTAATATATAATGCATATTTGATCATACGTGTCAGGATCAGCAAAAATAAACAAATGACACAATTTGAATGATTGTCTCTGCCTGTGTCTACATCACTATTTGTCCTTTCCCCCAGAAACTCTTTAGCTGGACTGTTCTTGAAACTTGCAGTAACTCAGGATGTGAGCTGAGTTGAGTTGATCTGTCCTCAAAGCTTTTCAGCTGATCTTGGTGTTTTATTATTGGCAACTGATAATAGCCAGCTAGTTTTGTGCAAGAGCTTCCAACTCTGAGTCAATAGTGAAACAGGAGCTGCAGGGTCATTACACAGGACTGGAGGCTGAGTCAACGTGTAGGTCCTGCCTTGGTGTACGATAACACACACACAATCACAAACCATGCACACTGCGGAGACAAGTCGGATGGTCTCCGATAATGAATGCTAATCCTGCTTAGTCATGAATTTGATGGGGTAAAATACTGGATGCTGCCTGCTGAAGAAGGCTATAATGCTTAAACGTTTGGGCAGATCTGTCCATCATGATGAAAAGTAATACAGGACTGGTTGTCTTTAAGAGTCTACAGCATCAATTGTATGCTGTTTTGCTCCATTAGTTTTCTTTTTTTACTCGCATTCATCCTTTTGTTCTTTTGCTGTGTATTTGTTGATTAAATGTTTACCATTGTCATGTTTTTTGATAATGATAAAATTCTAAATTCAAAATGTCTGAAGCTCTCTCTCAAAATACTGAACAATCTATTTTAAAAATGTGCGTAATATTTTTCAAATATCTATTTCTTCCAGCCCTAACCCTCTGGGATAATTAAAAGTGAAAGATCACTGCTGAGTCCATATTGTTGCCTTATGCAGAGAAGCAAAATGTGAAAGCCGTCTGTTCATAGCAGATAATTACTGGTATAATAAGTAGTGGAACAAACAAAAGAAAAAACTGTGACATTCAGGAAAAATTGCAGCATGTGTGCTGCTTAGCATGGTGTATTATGTTAGTCATGGATAATGGGTTTCTGAAAACAATGGACGTCTTTGACTCCCGAGAGATCAGACAAACCTGCAGCACAACAGCTGTGGATTCTGGACGCCATTCAGTAATTTTAAAAAAGACTGTAGTTCATCATTGTTTTAATTGTTTACTAAAAAATGAGTTGCATTCCTGAGACCTCCAGGGCCTAACCTGTCTGGATTGGTAGATGAAATGCGATACTGTGTGAGAGTGTGAACTGCTGGTGCCATTGGGCGTCAGGTCACTTCATATTGATCATAAGGCTGCAGGACTTCATTACCTGCTCCAGGGTCTTATAACCCAGACGGGCTACCACTTTCCTTGACTAAGCAGACATTCAATAACAACAAACCTGCCTTCCCTTCCTCCACTCCCCTTCAAACACACACTGGCATGTTCACGCTCATGCACACACATACAGTATACAGTCCTCTCTGCACAGTCAGCTGAGTTTGGTGCTTCATTAATCTGTGTGCGAAAGTGCTACGTACAGTGGAATTCCCCAGCCCTGTTTTTAACTCGGAGGCGGTGTGATGTTTGTCCTTCTGGATAGAGGTTGTGGGGAGGCTATTTTGGGAATGGCTCAAAGGCAAACTTGTGTTTTGGAAGAAAGATTCCACAAACTAAACATGCTGAAAAGTGTAACAGATGCTGCTTGGTTCCAGTTTTTCCAGTGTTTGAGTATTTGTTGAACTTAATGTTCTTTGGCTTAAACCTCTGACAGCAGTGTTAATTGTAGAAGTCTCAGTGGAACACACACTCATATCTAATGAACAGTTCCTGTATTTTCCAGATGAAACCAGTCCATCCAATGTGTGGGACTGTAAGAACAGAGGGGTGAATGGCACTCAGAAAGGTCAGATAGTTTGGAGGCTGGAGCCTGGGCCCTACTTTATGGAGGGTAAGTTACCACTGGCAGTCTATCAATTAGTTCTTTGAAGATAAGTTGTAAAATGTTTAATTATTCAGATGATAACCATTATGTTGGCATGTTTAAATCAGTCTTAAATATTCTAAATCAAGGCAGTATCTTAACCTCATATTTAGAATTATTCTCCCAGTATATTAGACCATTGCACGTGACGGATTCACGCCACAGTCACTATTCCACAGTCTACAGTGTAACTGCAGTGTGGCCAACTCTAGGCAAAGATATCGCAGTGTTTCCATGTCCTATAACTCTTCACTGCTTCTTCACCAGCTGAGACCAAGATCTCTTTCAAGTACTACCATGGAGCGAGTGGAGCCCTGCGAGCCACGACTCCCTGCATCACTGTGAAGAATCCAGCAGCCCTGGTCTGTGTGTGTGTGTGTGTGTGTGTGTGTGTGTGTGTGTGTGTGAGAAAGCCTGTAGAACTGGTCTGAGTTTAGTCATGTAGAGAGTCGGGCTGTAGCTCAGCTTTAGTATCATGGATAAATAGTTCACTGCTGTTCACTTCCAACTCAAATTGTTTTTGAAGGTACCAAAAACCCATTAGGCAAATATCAAAGTTCGGTTTATTTATTTTTGAACTAATATTAATTTAAAACCAACGGCAGTCTTAAAACGGATGGTGTTCTTTGAAAAGCAGTTAGTTAATTGACAACCACATACTATGCAACAGAGTCTATCCCTTACGCTGGGTGCTCTACATGTGCACTAACACTGAGCAGTGTGTCCTCAGTGCCACACTACCACCTGCTAACAGTAAACCGAATCCCTTACACCTCCTGTGTTGTCTCCTGTGTTATTATTTTAAATGATGTGAATCCACTAGGACAAACACAGGTGTACTGTGCTGTATTTTAGTAGATTCCCTGGAATACAAATGTGTTTGTGTGTTTTTCTGTCAGAGGTGTGTAGAGTGTGCTTTCATCTCTTTCTTCTCAGGCGGAGGGGCTGGCAGAACAGGTGGGCATTGAGCATCCTCGGAAACTGATCAGCTTTACTTTGACGGGTGAGTTGAGATGTTATTTTTGATGTGAGGCGACATTCTGACCGGTTTATAAAGTGATCATTTAGTGCCACAGTGCTATTCCGACAGCTCGTATAATAATCCTTAATAACAAATCAGGGCAAATCTGGAAGCGGAGTTAACACCATTTTAATACCTATAATAATAATAATAACAATAATAATAAGGTCTGGCCCTTACTTTGTAAAGTGTCCTGAGACGATTCTAGCTGAGTGATGCAGTGCTGGCAAATACGTAGTCCATTCAGGAAATGAGGAAACAGTGAGTTTGGAATGTAAAGAGTGTTTTCCCTGACTGAGAAAGATGAAGAATGTTAACCCTTTTCTACTGAAATCCCTCAGTATCAGGAGGGATTGTGTCTTTTTACAGCTTGCTCACTCAGACACTTTCCTCTGTTTAGCCACCTGCTGCTGCTTAGGTGAAAGAGAGAGAACCAGTCTTGTATGTGCTTTGCCTAGATGTTTGCCGCTCTTGTCAAACGACTGTGGTCTGAAATGTTGTGTTTCAGATCTGCGTGCCACTGGTCTGAAGAAGGGCATGTTTTTTAATCCGGACCCGTACCTGAAGATGTACATCCACCCGGGGAAGAGGAGCGTTTTCCCCGTCTTCAGCCATCACGGACAGGAACGACGATCAGCCATCATCGCTAACACCACCAACCCCATCTGGCATGGAGAGGTGATATCTACCCTTTATAATCACTTTATCATCAGTTAGAGGACGCATGCACACATTTCCTTTCTCTTAAAAACAATAAACTGTTTTAGCAGTTGAAAAATGCACTGAACGTGTTTTTTTTTGTGCCTCTTCACAGAAATACACATTTGTAGCACTAATGACAGACATTCTGTATATTGAGGTAAAGGACAAGTTTGCAAAAAGCCGACCAATCATCAAACGCTTCCTCGGTCAGCTCGCTATCCCTGTACAGCGGCTTATTGAAAAGATACCCGGGTAGGTGACAGGCATCTTGACCTTTGCTCAGTCAGGACGTTTTTATGATCTGATGAAATTTGATGTGTGCACTGTCACAAACTAGTGTGCACTCACAGAGCCCTCTGATAGATCCAGTAGATCATGGTGAATATGTTTTCTTCTTCTGTTTGTCTGTCTAGTGTCCAGCCTGTGTGTTTTTCGCTGTGTCGGCGCCTGCCCACTGAAAACGTTAGTGGCCAGTTGCAGTTCAAAGTGGAGCTCACCTCGGCTGGCCCTGATGGTAAGTGTGCCTTTAAACTGTGCTCACATTCTGTATCCAAAATGTTTAGATGTTTTTGTTTTCATCAACATACAGCGTGTTCTACCACCTGTAGGTGCTTCTCCTGATTCTATCATTGGCATTTCATCCCTGAATGGAGCTCCAGGGACGCCATCCGATGATGAGGACCTGCCACATAACCTTCCAGGGGTGGTCTCTGCTGGCCCCTCCCCTACTGGCTCCCAGGGCTCCCAAGGCATGTGGGAAGCTGGGGCCTCAGCCAGCCCAGAGAAGGATCTTTATCTTGTCGGACCCCAGGCTGGGTTTGTACAGCCTGAAAGGCTGTTGGGCCAAGAAATGCTCCAGAGGTCGCTTAGTGAGGGCCTGGATGCTATTGAGGCCCCTAAGGGTCCTGGTGAAAGACCCATGAGGGCAGCCTCACCCAAACTACGCTCCAGCTTCCCCACGCACACAAGGCTCAGCGCCATGTTGCACATAGATTCAGACGAGGACGAGGAGAGATCTGGGGCTGTTGACATCACTCCGGTGCCGCTGTCACCACTGCTGATGAATGGAGTGGCACCAGATGTCGGAGGCCCCGATGAAGACAACCCCTTTCCGGAGCTGGAACCTGAGCAGCTAGAGGCCTTGGTGTTGGAGGACGAGCCCAGGGGCGCAGGTGCTATAACAGAAGATGTGTCACCTGAGGCAGAGGTGGCCCTGGAGGTGGAGGCAGGTCTGGACTTGGATGATGTTTTGGAGCCAGACGTCTTCTCTGAAGTGGAGGAGGCTGCTTTCACCGAGGCCGTGTCCCATAATGCTTTACCAGAGGTTAGAGAGGTGCTTGCGGACGGGAGGGTGCCTGGCGAAGACCCCTCATCAGAGATCAAAACCTGCTCTGTGGCTACAGCCCCACAGCCCATCTTCTCACCACCAGAGAGCTGCTGCTGTCCAGTCACACTGGCCGCTGCTGTGGTGAGTTCATTATCCTTATGTTGTCACAGGCCAAGATTCAACTACAGAGCTACAAGTGTCCCTTTTAGGGTTGTAAAGGTTTTTTTTAGGGTTGTTAGGGTTTTTAGGGTTGTTAGTTAGGGTTGTAACTAACAGTTATTCATCAACAAAGGAAAACCTTTGTTGGTGTTCTGTCCCAAAGCAAAAACGATACAAAAACCCAATTTGACTCATTTTGTAATGACACAAAATAGAAAAAAAAACAGAGAACCATTACATTTGAGTAGAGTAGAAACTTTGTATAATTTCACTGATTAATTCAGGAATTAATTGATTAAGACTGTTTTTACTGAGATGAAATGTCACTTTATTGAGTGAGTGTTTGCTTTAGGTTTATTTCTCCTCAGGTTACCTTCAAAGTAAATCACCTCAGCACATGTCTGCAAGGAAAGGACTCAAATTTGACATAGAAATAGGTGCAACATATTTTATCTAGTAGAAATGTTATCACGTTTGGACATGATCAGTTTTCTGATTAAGGTTTGACACAAGACTATTTCTCACCTGCTTTTGATGGCTGATCTCCTGAAAATAGGTGTGCTCTGTAATTCATCTGCATGTAATAAAGATGGAAACGTTCTTGTATAAAATATGCTGTGGTCACCTCCAACACTGCCACTAATTACTTCCACAGTTTCATGTTGTCCATTGTTTCCATTGATTATTATTTATTTTGTGGGTGTTATTATTATGTCTATTTTCATTCTGTGGGATGTTTTGTAGGCTGCAGAGCAGGGAGCAGAGGCGGCCATAGATCCAGGAGGAGTTGTAGTGTCCTCCACCCCACCAATCAGCCAAGCTGTAACCAGTGATGGTGGTGGGCAGGCTGCTGTCCCCACGGTCGAAGGAGAAGCTCTGCAAGAGGTGCTCATGGAGATCAGTGTGAGGAGGCTGAGCCTACGTGCCGCCGGGGGCATGGTTGAAGAGCAGGAAAGGGAGGAGACAAAGCCACATGTGGAGGTGGGGTCTGTGGATTCAGAGCCAGTGGCCACAGAAACAGATGGCGAGGAAGGTAACCAGTTTCTAGTGACTCACTGTTGACGTGCAAAGGAAATGTTTGAAATCCTAACAGAAACTAAAAGGTGTCTCTTAAAAGTTAACTATTTATTTATTTTCACTGTTTTCGCTATGTTACAATTCTCTCTGTCTTGTGTTTGTCTCCTGTGTTCAGGTACCCAAGTCAACGGCCATCCTGTACGTTCGCTGCCTTCTGTACGACACGACATCCACCGATACCAACGTGTGGATGAGCCTCTGCCTCCCAGTGAGTGTGTGTTTCTGCATGCACCCGAGCCTCTGCCTCCCAGTGAGTGTGTGTGTCTGCATGCACCCTGTTGTTTGTTTACTGTATCTGTTATGTCATCATCTCTGTGCAGGAGTGTGTCTTACTATGTGTATCTATATATGTCCATGTCCATATTTTACTGAGTGAAAGTTATCTGAAGCATTCTAGCCTCACTAGCAGGGCTCAGCGATGTCAGCTCCTGTCTGTCAGTCCGATTATCAGTTATTGTGATAACTGATAAAAATGTTTTAAGAGATATTCATGGTCGTCAGTGGATAAATCAGTGGACACACGTTTGGCTGTATTTTTTCCAAGGTATTAAGCACCGTCTTTGTATCCATTGTGAATTGCCTCTCAGACTGGGAGGCTCGTATCGACAGCCATGGGAGGATCTTCTTCGTGGACCACGTGAACAGGACCACCACGTGGCAGCGTCCTACCGGGCCGCCGGCCCCACAGGGTCTCACCCGCTCCAACTCCATTCAGCAGATGGAGCAACTCAACCGCAGGTGTGCTTTGTAAGAGGAATGTACTGCAACATTGGTTCCCCAGTGGTTTTTATAGTAAGTTGTACAGTTAACACTATTGTTTGGAAGCATAGCTTGTCCGCAGTGGCTCTGAACAGCCTAAGGAGCAAAACAAAACGTTTGTGCTTATAGAAATGTACATTTAGAGACCTATTTTTTCTCTGTTTTCTATTAATGAGCCATTGCCTGTGGGTTTCTTACCTTTGTACACCATATGTTGCATACATTAGTAAATCTACATAGTAGTCCAAGAATACATATTTAGTTGAACTTGGAAAAATTGTACGCATCTCAATCGCAGGTACCAGAGCATCAGGAGGACCATAACCAACAGTGATCGGTCAGAGGAAAGCTCGGTTGACCTGCTGCCTGAACCAGAAAGTGAACTGATGCCCCATTCCATTTCTGGTTAGTTTCTTAATACAGAAATGGAATAATATAGATATTCCATTCTCAGGAGCAGTGCACCTGTTTTGAAGAACAATATTTTTCCAATTACATAACTCATCTTTTGAAATACTATGATAAGCTATGAGTCTGAGAAGCTATTATTTTATAGTGCAAGAAAGACCGTCTTCTCTGCATTTGTATGCCATAGGTCTGAATCGCACGTGTTGATTCTGTTGCAGAATACCGGCGGGAAAGCACCGTTGCTCACGCCAGTGGTCGCTCGCGTCTCTCCCTGCTGCTTCAGTCTCCCAGCGCCAAGTTCCTGTGCAGCCCTGACTTCTTCACCGTGCTGCATTCAAACCCTGTCAGTCTAACATGCTTCACTTCCTCTGTCATCTTTGTGCTGTAGCTTACAGGTCAAATACAGTGGATGTGTCAGACATAAGTGATGATCGGTGAATGCAGTCCTTATTTAGTGAGAAGTTATTTATTATCCATACTTTGTTTGCTTCCATCTTTCATCATTAGAAATCAAATAGCATATTTTCTCTCTTACCTTTAGCAGTAGTCTTTAGTCTCTTACTGTGAATCTATGAAAAGAGAAGCACAAAGGAGACTCGATGAAAGTCTGATAAAAACAACAGAGAATAACCGGAGTGACAGAAAACTGTGGAGAAGATGAATTCGCTGTTCTGTACTTCACACTAGCATCAAATTTTAGCATTATGTACCAAGCATGCTTTGACTTCGTGTCTGTCCGTCTCCTGTCTCTTTGTTATGACCTCACCTCTGTGCCCAGAGTGCCTACCGCATGTTTACGAGCAACACCTGCCTGAAGCACATGATCAGTAAGGTGCGTCGGGACGCTCATTACTTTGAGCGCTACCAGCACAACCGTGACCTCGTCACCTTCCTCAACATGTTCGCCAACAAGCAGCTGGAGCTTCCTCGAGGGTGGGAGATGAAGCACGACCACACTGGGAAGGTGTGTGCATGTTTATGACCCCTAACCTTTACTGTTGACTTAGGACTGCCTTAACCCTGAAGGCCATATGTATCCTGTCACTGGAATCTCTGATGAGCTGTCCAATAGGTTGTATTGCTGCTTTTTTTAATAATCTGTACTTACAGACCATGAGAATTTGGCCAATTACACATTTCTTGTTCTTTAGGCTCTCTACTTTAGCACATTCAGTTCAACATAAAATAGTGGTTGCTACATTTTCGTGCCAAGTCTCAGCTTTAATTTGACTAGCTCTGCATCGCTATGTAGAGAACTGGGTGGGAGACAGAGCCCTTTTAGTATTTGTTTATACGCATGAATATTTAATACATTGCTCAAAAAAAATTACAGGAACACTGAATCGCACATCGAATCTTGATGAACACATCTGTCCAGTTGAAAACCTTTAGCAATGTACACTGTATAGTTGTTCAAAAGGACATAAACCTGCACAGCAGTAGCTGCTGGAGGTCACTGTGTAGGGCTCTCTCAGTGCTCCTCCTGTTCCTTCTGGCACAAAGGAGCAGATACCGGTCCTGCTGCTGGGTTGTTGCCCTTCTCCAGCTCTCCTGGTGTAACAGCTGGTCTCCTGGTTTCTCCTCCATGCTCTTGAGATTGTGCTGGGAGACACAGCAAACCTTGTGACTGCACATATGGATGTGCCATCTTGGAGTAAGTGGACTACCTGTGCTACCTGACTGGGCTGCAGGTGCTGCCTCATGCTACCAGTAGTGACAAGGACACTAGCAAAACCCTAACCCTTTTTGGGGGTCATCTTGCTTTTAAACTTTGAACTCTCTTCTTCAACTCTGAGCCACGAGAGCATCTGTTACTTGGGCACTGTGTGCTACAAGGCCCCATCTCCCACACAGTTCTGTCTCTATTGATTCAAACCTACTCAAACTAAAGACAAGACATGGCACTTCAGTGTCATACCCTATATTTTATTTGAATGCACTAAAGAAAACAACCCGAGGAACACAACTTGTGTAACTGTTTGAATACATATGGTCTGGACTATATGTCTTTGTGTACACATACTGGAGGTCATCCTTGCATGACTGTGGGTATTTGCATCTCAATCTTCAGCCCTTCTTTGTGGACCACAACTGTCGGTCCACGACGTTCATTGACCCACGGCTGCCCCAAAAAAAACCGGACTTCTGGCCCACCGCCAGCACCTGAGCCGCCAGCGCAGCCACAGTGCTGGGGAGGTGAGAGACTAGCTACCACTGCACCTCATCACCTTCAGTCAATTAAGGCTCACGCTGCCATCGCAATGTTTGTAGAGGCCAGTTTGAAGGTGAAAAATGCTTAGTGAGTTTCTGCATTGGGGCCACTGGCAGGAAAGTTATTCTGCTGGGGGAACCATCGAGCAGAATATCTACTGGGCTGTCAGTGGTTCTTGTCTCATTTGCAATGATCTCTTTAAAAGCTGTATGTGACAGAAGCATCCCATTCATCCAGTATCTATATGCTTATCATCTAGAGGGTTACAGGGCCGATCCCAGCTGTCATTGGGTGAGAGGTGGGGTACATCAGGACAGGTCACACTCACGTTCACACACAGCAAGGCTGCTGTTGCCCACGTGTTTTGAACTTGCAAACCGTGCCACCTTGTCAAATTTGTAGTGATATGGTATGATTACCATAAACGCTACCATACCATAGTGAACAAGATGATACCTTCTGTTGCCCTGTTCATCCATATGCCCTGCAACATTACTGGGCTCATGTATCTGGTTAAAAATGGATTTTGTAAAGGTCTCCTGTTAGGATCGCTTTGGTGTGTTGCTTACTAACACAGCACTGACTGTGTTGAAAAGTCTTTCTCACTGATGCAGTCAAATGCTTGTGGAAACATTTGGTGTCAGAGGCAGCTTAAAAATATTTGTTTTAATGCAAGAAATAAAGAAAAGTCATAAACAAAAACTAAAGCTGGAAGAACTCTCCAGCAGGTGTCCACATGCTAGAGGTGAGGTCTGTTTCTGGTGACAGCTGGCAGGCCAGTCAGTCTCAGAACTAGGATGCGACCTGAACTGTAGCACTTCTTTTTAACACAGGTAGTGGACGACTCTCGCCAAACCTACCCACCCATCATGCCCCGCCCCTCCAGCACCTTCAGCGGCTCCAGCCGGAGTCAGTACCATGACGTGGTGCCTGTGGGTGAGTCTGGCAGAATCACATGCACACATGCATAGCCAGAAGCATAAAGTGTGAACAAACACTGGATGCTAATTCTCTCATCTTCTTCATCTAGCATACAATGACAAAATAGTGGCGTTTCTACGGCAACCAAACATCTTAGAGATATTGCAGGAGAGGCAGCCTGAGCTTGTCAGGAACCACTCGCTCAAGTATGTTTGCCGAACTCTGACTCTCCCTTCCCTTAGTGTTTTCATCAGTCAACCTGAACACACACTTAATCTTGTATTTTAATGGACTGTGGCAGTTCATACCCTAATGTGTGTGTGTGCAGGGAAAAGGTGCAGTTTATTCGCAGCGAGGGAGTCAGTGGGCTGGCTCGTCTCTCTAGCGACGCTGACCTTGTCATGCTGCTGAGGTAAGTCCTGTGCATGTGTCATTGGTCACCTGTTACAACCAATAGGTTCCACCATTCCTGGAATTGACGTCTTACATCCCTTTTTATCAACCTGTGCTAACACTGTTGTCTCCAGCTTGTTTGAAGAGGAGGTTATGTCATATGTGCCACCGCTACTCCACCCAGGCTACTGTCTCTCCTCCCCTCAGAGCTCTCCTGGTAAGCCTTCAGCTTATTCTTTTGCATCACCCTAACGGCAGCTTTATTGGCATGACACACTTTTTCTCGCCTTTATTACATTCTTACCCAGTGCTAAATTTCACACCTTTTACCAAGATTTGGTTAACATGAAATATCATTTTATCTATATCTGTTTGTCTTCTGCCCAGCTTTGCCCCTTTTGTCATTTCAATTTATTTAAGGTGCAATATCACACAACAGTGTCTCAGTGCACTGTACAAAACAATTACAAATAAATAATAAAATCAATTAGAAATAGCATACAATATAACAATAATCTTATATAACAATATAATGTATTAATGATCTTATATGACAATCACCAAAATTTGACTTCTCTATTGTGCCTATTGCTGTCACAGGCAGTGTATAAAGCTGCCGATCATGTCTAGGGTGAACTCTATTATAAGGCCAGACGAGTAAAAGCAGGACACTGTCTCTTTAATCAGAGCACTGTTCACAAACAAACTGTACACAATGCAGGAGTCTGATTCAACGTGTAACTCTGTCAGGTCGATAATTCCAGTCCAGGATTCACAAGAAGATAAGTAAGGGTAGTCCATAAGTCGATGCACAGAACACAATCAGAATCAGAGGGGTTAGGCAGTACTCGGTGGTTACAAGGCAATCTGGGGTTAGGCCTGGAAAAACGGGCACGAGAATAAACGCTGGAAAGTCTGAACATGAGTTAGAACAATCTGGCAGCTTCCTGGTGGAAAGAAGCTGCCTATAAAGGGATTTCAACAGGTGCAGATCATTACCACTGATTAGTGTAAATAGTCCATAGCTGAAGTGAGAACGTAGACCAGAAGTGGTGTCAGAATAAAAGCATGTTACCAGAAGCAGAAGAGACAGAATCATGATAATTGCCTGAGCTTTATTGTACATTTTCTCCCCTTGCCTCTTCCCTGTGTCTGTTTCATTTATATTTCAGGCACCCAGAGAGCCAATGCCCGTGCTCCTGCTCCATATAAACGGGATTTTGAGGCTAAACTGAGGAACTTCTATCGAAAGCTGGAGACCAAGGGTTATGGCCAAGGCCCAGGGAAAATCAAGTATGTATAAATGCTACAATTTAAAGAGGTTTTTGCATGGGCTGTTTTATGTAGCACTGGTCTGTGTAACAATAGCAGTAACACCTCTGGCCAGTTCATGAAAGTTTCTGCATTTACAGTTTTAAACCACTAACAGGAAATGATGCCTTATCAGAAATGGGCTGGGATTCCTCTGTCTATAGTGTCATCCTATACTGACATGTCACTGTAAAATACCAAAGGGAGATTACAGGTGCATCTCAATAAATTAGAATATTGTAGAAAAGTCCATTTATTTCGGTAATTCAACTCAAATAGTGAAACTCATGTATTATATACATTCAGTACACACAAAATGAAGTAGTTTATAGTAGGCATGTCACCATATTCTAATTTATTGAGATAGTGATTTGGTGGGTTTTTGTTAAATGTGAGCAGAATCCATCCATCCATCCATCCATTTTCCTCCACTTATCCGGAACCGGGTTGCTGGGGCAGCAGTCTAAGCAAAGATGCCCAGACTTCCCTCTCTCAAGACACTTCCTCCAGCTCCTCCGGGGGAAAGCCGAGGCGTTCCCAGGCCAGCCGAGAGACATAGTCCCTCCAGTGTGTCCTGGGTCTTCCCTGGGGCCTCCTCCCGGTGGGACATGCCCGGAACACCTCCCTAGGAAGGCACCCAGGAGGCATCTGAAACAGATGCCCGAGCCACCTCAGCTGGCTCCTCTCAATGTGGAGGAGCAGCGGTTCTACTCTGAGCTCCTCACCCTATCTCCGAGGGTGCGCCTGGCCACCCTGCGGAGGGAGCTCATTTCGGCCACCTGTATCCGGGATCTTGTCCTTTCGGTCATGACCCAAAGCTCATGACCATAGCTTTGAGCAGAATCATCACAATTAAAAGACCCAAGGGCTTAAACTACTTCATTTTGTGTACTGAATTTATATAATACACGAGTTTCACTATTTGAGTTGAATTACTGAAATAAATTGACTTTTCCACGATATTGGATGGATATCTCATGAATATCCTGGAAATGGGCAACACTTTCTTTGGGCCTTCAAGCGTTAAAGGATGATCAAAATCACATGAGAAGACCCAAACCAACAATGAACATATCCTGATGACAAGACCTGTGTATGTATCCAAAGCCTGATTTATCTTTTCCTTTGTGCCATAGAGTCACACTCTCGCACTGGGTGACATGTTCCTTCATTACTGTGCACACGCTGTAGCTCATTTTGACTTAATGCCACACACACTGTACCGCTGCCCCAGACACACACTAGAGCAACAAACGTGGTTTAATCTTTCATCTGTCAACAGTGATTTAATGTTAAGCCCTAACATGGTATCAGCTGGTCCAGTGTTAAGACTCCGTGTCTGCTTGCTGCTCAACATGGCCCTAACATTACACCCAAAGCTGAAGTATTCTAACTGACCCTGCTGTAAAGAATGCTTAAGTCAACAACCAACAGCACATGAGTTTATACAAAGCTAAATATTGACATAGCAGTTCCACTGTTGTTCACGTCAGGTCTAATAATACCGGGACTGTGTGTGTGTGTGTTTGTGCTCCTAGGTTGATCATACGCAGGGACCACCTTCTGGAGGATGCCTTTAATCAGATCATGTGTTACTCCCGTAAAGACCTACAAAGGAGTAAACTCTATGTCAGCTTCGTAGGCGAGGATGGGTGAGAAAGACCCAGTTCATTCCCAGTGCATTTTATTATGCTTTTGACATTACAAGTGTGAAATGTGTGTACTTGGTAACTGTAGTTGAGCTGGCGCAGCCTTACCAAGCATTCATTCTTATCTTAAGCATCACAACATATAATTACACACGTCTGACAACATCCCAGTTTAATCCACGGTCTTTTGATGAATGAGCAGCTGGAGCAAGTGGGTGGGAAACAAACTACTATCTGCTGACATTTTCATACCAAGAGGTAGAATTAAAACAAAGTCATGACAGATGATTGACACCATCTACACTGTGCTTTTCTATTGTGTGTTTGTTTTATTGTGTATAATATAACCTTTGCTCTCAGGGATCGATAAGAGTGGGGGTAGGGGGCATATCTTTGAAGTAACCACCAGTTCCACAGATTTCACGTAGACTCTACCACAGAATCCAGTACAAACCTTATACACTGTTGCTTTATGTGCCTTGTGTGATTGCACAACAGCTGCTGAATAACATTCACTGATTCATTTTCCCACTGACCTGTATTTTCTCTACGTGCATTACGATATTCGTATTACAGGCTGGATTACAGCGGGCCCTCTCGAGAGTTTTTCTTCTTGGTGTCCAGAGAATTGTTCAACCCGTATTATGGCCTGTTTGAATATTCAGCCAATGACACGTACACGGTCCAGATCAGCCCTATGTCTGCCTTTGTAGACAACCATCATGAATGGTGAGGTTTCCATATGTGTCTGTATCTACAGTACAACATCAGTCTGTCAGTCCATTGCATGTTTGTAAAGTGGCTGCTCTGAAGACTGTGTTCTGGTCCCAAAATAGAAGCAATTTTCAGAGTGCTGTGCAGAAATTTGGATCAGCAGTCTGTGGGTCATCAGTCAATTTTGCCTTAGTGACAGTGATTGGCTGGCTGGATGAATGGGTGGATGGATAGACGGATGATCAGACTGATGAAGGAATAGGAAGCCGACAGGGAGCACCAAGAAATCATAATATCATAGGGATGAAGAAGAAGATAAGACATGTAGCAACATAAACACCAGGTCTGCAGGGGTTTGTTTGTTCTACGGGACTAAACCAGTGAAAACTGCCAAGTCAGTACATGTGATTATGTAGAGACAGTCTTTCCAGAGAAGTCAAGAAAGATGGACTGGAGAAAGATCTTTAGTTGGGCGTCAGATCAGTTACGAAGCTGTTCAGCTTTAGTTGGTCTCACACATAGACTTCACCACTGCTCTGACTCACAAAGAATCATGATGGGGGGTGCGTCCTCAGTTGTAAAGTGAACTAGAAATTTTACTGTTAAATACTTCATGAAACACATCATGGAAGAAACAAGTACACATAAGCTGTAGTTTACTGGTGTATGTTAGACTGTTATTGTAAGCATCTGAGAAAATGAACTTCATCTAAAAGCAGGCTACATCACTTGGTTTGACAAATGCTTTGAAGAAACAATGCAAACCAGTTTTGCCTGTTTCCCCCTGTGTGCTGGGTCTAGGTTTCGCTTCAGCGGCCGGATCCTGGGGCTGGCTCTCGTCCATCAGTACCTGCTGGATGCCTTCTTTACCCGACCCTTCTACAAGGGGCTTCTTCGCATGTAAGTCCCTCTGACTTCCCATCCCATATAACCTGCTGTGGACCAGCACCTCCGTTCAGGCCCCCCCTCACTAAGTCTAATTCTCAGTTCACTGTCAGCAGGAGCAGCACCCTTATTCACAGCTTTGTCCAAACAACTGAATAATAAGGGTTTGAACCTCTAATGACGATCTTTTAAGATCTTTATTTTGTTTTAACGGCACCCGGAGCATGGTGACAACAGTGGTGGGAGCTTTACTGGCTTCACACATCAGTTATAGTCCACTACTAAGGCTCAATATCAACTAACCTCAGTATCTTGTGGACCCCTCTTAAAGTCTGTTGTAACCTCTGCCTGTGCTCATGCAGCCCATGTGACCTGAGTGACCTGGAGTTCCTGGATGAGGAGTTCCACCAGAGCCTGCAGTGGATGAAGGACAATGACATCGAAGACATGCTGGACCTCACCTTCACTGTCAATGAGGAGGTTTTTGGGCAGGTAGGTTTATTAAGAGGTTTCATCTTGTATTTGCTAAATTAGTAACTTAATGAAAATAGTCTAGAGCTCCGTGTCTACCTGTGACTCTGCAGATTACAGAGAGAGAACTGAAGCCGGGTGGCGCTGGTATCCCTGTGTCAGAGAAGAACAAGAAGGAGTACATTGAGCAGATGGTCAAGTGGCGCATAGAGAGAGGAGTGGCTCAGCAGACGGAGAGCCTGGTCCGAGGCTTTTACGAGGTACCGTGCATTTTATCAGCGTAAAATAAGTCCATCCAAACACACACCTTCTTTCTAACATCTGGCATTTTCAGTGGTGGATGATGATGCTTGGAGCAAGCAAGCACTGTCACAATCCATTTCAACTAGGCAGGCTAAAAATACATGTGATCGTGCCAAATGAGCAAATGACACAGCAGTATTGTATTTCAGTCAGCTACTGTACATTGTGACATACCCGCTCTTCACTAGAGGTCTGCAGTGATGTTTGCTCTCTTAGTTAACATACCACACCAGGAAATGTTGCTGTATTTCTATAAAATATTTGAACTAGTATTACAATTGACACCTGTAGCAAAATGCCCACAGTCCTACTTGCTGTAAAATTCCAGTGTAACAGACAAAGGTTTGGCTGTAATCTGGACTGGTGCTCATGTTCAGCTCTTGCCCCGTGTGTTTGGATAACAAGCACAAGCCCCTCCATTTCTGCTGAAATCCCTTGCCTGGCAGGATGACAGATCACCATGTGTTTGTGGGCTATATGTGTCCACGTTAGTTTACAGACCCTGGTTTGCTGAACAAATCAAATCCCACATTTACTGTAAACAAACTGATGGAAACCTTTTCCCCAGCAGTGTTTATCCTTCTGCCATCTGTCTCAATGTGCATCTCCAGAATAAGAAGCTGCTGTAACTGTGTTGTCTCAAAGCTCTGAAAGACACCAAAAATATGTGTGTGTGTGGGGGGGGGTGTGACCGTAATGAGTAAAACGCTTCACCATATATTTATCCATATGTTCATGTGTGTTTGTGTGCATTTGTTAGGTGGTGGATGTGCGACTGGTGTCTGTGTTTGATGCCAGGGAGCTGGAGCTGGTGATTGCAGGCACTGCAGAGATCGACCTGGCAGACTGGAGGAACAACACAGAGTACAGAGGAGGTAAAGCTCAGGGGTCCAGGGAGACAGCAGAGTGGATATCAAAGAGTGTGAGGCACCGTAACAGGAAAGTGAAACACTGGCACAGCTGCCATACAGTGGCTTTTACCGATACATTCATTCACAGCTTAAAGCAGCAGGTGTGCAACCACTAAACCTCTGTGCTGAGCAGTGAGGGCCTTGTTCCAGAGAACATCGGTGTAGGTAACCGCTGAGGAGGCTTGAAATGCTTATCTCAACAAGCCCAAGGGTTCATCCCAGCAAGCCTCCTGACCTGTAGTGGCTTCACCTTTAACAAGACATAAGGCAAACCAAGACAGGTGAGGTTAATCTAGAAGACAGTCCAAGCAGTGGTCAAAAAGGACTGCTGGAAAACGACGACAGGTGAGGCACAACAGACTATATGGCAACTAATGTGCAAATGAACTGGTAGGAAGAGATTAGGGAGTAAGGAGCAGAAGGTAAGAAGGAGGCAGGTAACTACACAGCAGGTGGGAGTGTGAGGTCTGGAGAGTTTGTGAATACTGACAAAGACAGAGAATAAATGTTTGAATTGTGACAGAAACGAAGGTCAGGATGTTTAAGCTCCTGCTTCTTTCTTTTGTAAGTCTCTCTCCTGTGAGTCCATCCACTTAATGGAAGTGTGACAGTAAGTCACTGGTTGGTTTACATTAATAACACAAATAAGGGCTAAAAATACAGTAAATTCAGATGGTTTGCTGTAATTCAGATGATTAAAGTGCAGCCACAAAGTATTTGCTGCCTCATAGATCATACTTGACCTGTAAATATATACAGTTATAAAATGTCAGCAAAACTATTCCAAACAATATTAGCAACCAGCTGCTAAAGCACAGATGAAATGCTTCCAGTGGCACAACCAAAATACAACATAGTTTCCAGCTTTCAGTGGACAGTGGGGGTAACTTACTCCCACAACCTATAGTCCTAAATAAATAAGCAGAGTTTGATGTTTCTGATGCATAAAAATGTTCTGCCTGAAATGATAGCTGGACACATTCTGGAAGACTGACAGGAATCAGGAAATAGTTTCCAAACTGTGCAATGGCTTGTTTTCCTGGTAACATTTGTTGATTGAGCCACATAGGTCCTTTATCACTTTACCTTGGTCACTGGATGTTTAGCATTTCCCCTTCTTTCTCCCCTCCTCCTCCAACCTGCACCTCAAATGCAGGTGCCAGAGTCTGAAGCATTTTTAAGTGATCACATTAAAAGGCTTTTTAAGAGTCTGGTCAATACACTTGAAAAGCTGCCAGCAGCATGGACTGAAGAACTCAAACTGACAGTCAGCTATGACTCAGTGTGAGGCTCTTTTAATAGAGGGATCGACTGAGACGGACAAAACAGCTCTGGCCATTAAATATTAAACAGCAGGGCCAATTCAAAAATCACAGTGGAGAGGAGAGAGAGGGGACGAAGGCCTTGTTTGTTATTCATCTGACTCATGCACCATCATCATCTATTTCCCCTCAGGTTACCATGACAACCACATAGTGATTCGCTGGTTCTGGGCAGCTGTAGAGAGATTCAACAATGAGCAGAGGCTGAGGCTGCTGCAGGTATGGCATGTGGATGACCGCATGCACAAAGGCTGCCCCCACGTGGAGGCTGTGTGTCCTGCAGCCTCATGTGGACAGCATATTACAGCCAGTGAAGGGTCCAGCCTCTAGCTTGATAATGTGCTTGAGAGATTATTAGTTTGAGATGAGGTGTAATCAAATGAAATCATTTACAATTTTTAGTTTTCGTCAAACTTTTCAGTGAAACTACTTGTTAAATTCAGATTCATATATAAAAGTAAAAACTTTTCATTTCCATGTTAAGTCTTAAGTAATGATACTGTTTAGGTCGCTGCTTGCATACATGTTGTGACCTTTGTGACCCTTCTGCCTCTAGTTTGTAACAGGCACCTCCAGTATTCCCTATGAGGGTTTTGCTTCTCTACGGGGCAGTAATGGACCTCGCAGATTCTGTGTGGAGAAGTGGGGGAAAATCACCTCCTTACCCAGGTAGGATCACTGTTTAATGGGATGACTGTGTGCAGTAGCTTTAAGGAACTGTTCAAAAAATGTTTGAGATGAACGTTTTGCTGAAGTCTTCCTTTGTGTGATTAATTTGAATCAGTTCAAGCTAACAGGTTCCACCAACTCAGTGCTGTTACATTATTGTGACATTTCACAGAGGGAGTTGCAGTATGTTAAGTAAAGGGGAACATACAATAAAACATTCTTGGAAGAGACTTGGATTATAGCCCCCATTCACTACTGCAATAGTTTTTGCACAATTCATACTCATTTTAAAGGCATTTTTTAAATTAGCTTTTTATTTAACCAGGACAGATGCATATTAGACATTATATGACCATGTATGCAGAGCTCTATCTGAGGATAGTTAGCAAAGTTTCCTGTGTCTGTTTTGACATCTTGAAATCCATTTCACAATCTCTTGGTTTGTGTTTCCACAGGGCTCACACTTGCTTTAATCGTCTGGACCTCCCACCTTACTCCTCCTTCTCCATGCTCTACGAGAAACTGGTCACTGCTGTAGAGGAAACAAGCACATTTGGTTTGGAGTAACTTCAAAACAGTTCACACCCAGGTTTATCTCAAGGCAGAGAACCATCTGTAGATCCACCTTTCTGGTTTCAGAGGGACATGAAAAACAGAACTAATGTCCTCAAATGGCAACTAACCACATGTTGTTTTTCCAGCTGGCTTTTCATCACAAAGCATGCAAACTTTATTTCGATTTGCTGCCTTTCTCTCACATTTCTGATGGAGATTGGTCAAGTGACCACCTTTTGGAAAACATGGCAGAAAAATGTAAAATGCTTTGAAAAGCTGTACAGTTCATTTTCTTGTTTTCACTGTAATCTTTGTTCTTTGGGCCACATGTGTGCTTTATCTCCTGAGTTAATGGCCTCGGCTACTTCATATCTACCCCCCCACCCCACCCCCCGTCTTTCTCCTTGTCCAACCTGCACTTCAGAGACAGCTGCTGAAAAGCCTCACATCTCCCTTCTCCCTCTTTGGACCTGTAAACTGTGTCCTTGTTGCACTGGGCTGCAGTGTAATAATACTATTAACACACACACACACACACACACACTAATCGCCTTTGCTCAAAAACACACACGGGCCTGGGACATTTTGTTTTATTGATGTACAAACCAGTGTTTCCCCAAATATTTTCTATCAGCATGGAAATATATGACACATTTTAGACTTTTAACTGGATGTTGGCTGGTCCTCTCTGCTGTCTGAATGCAGAGAGCACGCTCACACACACACACACACACACACAGATATGAATACAAATCAATTGTTCTTAGACAGAAAATACACTTTTTCAGTTTTGATTTGATTCCTGAAATAAGCTGGACAGTGGGTCAGAAATCATCAGTGACACATTTAGGGACATTTTCACTGACCCACTGTAATAATGATGGCAGGTTCCAGTTAGGACTGTTACCTTCAACACTGCAACTCCAGCACTCTTACATAAGCAAGACGCATCTGACAAATGCAGTCCTATTTGTGGTTACACTCAACTGTGACACCCACTGTCACACACAAACATACATACAATATTACAGCATAGCCTTGGACCTTCGGGTATACTTTCTTACAGTGTAACAGTTGCACTCGCTCCAGTCTAGTATACAGATACATGTACTACCCACTTCAGTCAGAGAGAAATGCAGGGTTCCTGTCTTTCAAACCGTTCCACACACACATTCATCATGAACAACAGATGCACTTTCTCACACTTGCTCATAATCATGACAAACAAGGTCCTGCACACTGGTGTAATCGCCTCCCACCCAGTGAAAGTGAAGAATATACCAAATCAGTGACTGAATGTATGAACCTAAAGCAAATCTGTTTGGCCCCTGACGAAAATCTCACACAGTCTGAAGAGGAAACACCAAGTTTAAAGTTGGAAGTGGAAAGAAGCAGTGTTTTAAATTCCCTTAACACACATCACTGCAAGGCGCGGTAAGGTGTGCTCTTATTACTCTGCCTCATTCAAAGCAACTAACCAGTGATTTATATGGATACAGTGAGGAACAGAAGTATTTGAACACCCTGCAATTTTGCAAGTTCTCCCACTTAGAAATCATGGAGGGGTCTGAAATTCACATTGTAGGTGCATTCCCACTCTGAGAGACAGAATTAAAAAAACATTTCAGGAAATCACATTGTATGATTTTTAAAGAATTTATTTGTCTTGCACTGCTGAACATAAGTATTTGAACACCTGAGAAACAGCAAGAATTCTGGCTCTCAAAGACCTGTTACTGTGCCTTGAAAAAGTCCACCTCTACTCCACTCAATCTAAATTAGTAGCACCTGTCTGAACTCTTTAAAGACACCTGTCCACCCCACAGTCAGTCAGACGCCAACTACTACCATGGGCAAGACCAAAGAGCTGTCAAAAGACACCAGAGACAAAATTGTGGACCTCCACAAGGCTGGAAAGGGCTAGGGGGCAATTGCCAAGCAGCTTGGTGAAAATAGATCAACTGTTGGAGCAATTGTTAGAAAATGGAAGAGGCTAAAGA